>NW_009229099.1:0-6427 GCF_000690835.1 Fulmarus glacialis
TAATATAGAATAAATATGTAGACTGCACATTGAATTGTTATTGTTACAGTGACAATGGTCTGAATTGTATAGATTGTCTTGTAATCCACAGGGATCTGTTTCTTCTACAGGCTTGGAATTTCTTGTCCCGTTTGCCAATTCTAGACGTCAGCCTGAGCATTAAGGGCTGTTGGGATGACGCAGTTCAGCCACAGAACGAAGTGCCTGTTCCTTCTTTGACAACAGACACGCGAGATGACAAAAGATGGATCAAATTACATGCTGATCAAGAGTATGTGCTCCAAATAAATCTGCAGAGAACCCAGATGGGGTATCAGGTAGATTAATTTATCATTTCCTTCCCAAGTGCACAAGTTTCCAATAATCCATTTACATTACCAATAATGCTTGATACAGCATAGCAGCTGTTTTTATGGTTTAAATATCATGTGAATTATAAACACTTTCAAAGCCTTTTCTGTGTTAGTAATGAAGCAAATGGTTTTTCAGGTTGCAATAGGATAGTAAATAGACTCTTAAGGTAAAATCCTAGACCAATTCAAGTCAATGAAAAAAATCTCTCATTATTTTTTACAAACCAGAAACTCTTAAAGTTCATATGCTTGGGTACTATAAGCAGTGACAGTAAAGAAGATATAACTTCACAGGCAGGCAGTATTTAAGTACTCGCGCGCCCCAAACTCCTACCACTCGTACTTTTGCATATTCTGCTTCCCCAAATCAGTTTATAAGCTTCCCTATTACATTGCCATGTACCTTCAAACTGCGTACCTATAAGTATGTTTCTACTGGTAACACATCCTCAGGCCTTTACTGAGGGTATTGTCCTCATATTTTACAGGTGAAGCTTTTTTGAGCAGCTCCTAGAACAACTTCTACATACAATTCTTTTCCACATCCAAGTTTCAGTCCCACCCCTTTGCCCAGTTAAAGCACATCCCATTTCCTCTTGGGCTGGTCGCCTCACTGGGCCCTCAGCAAGTCTTCATGTGCCAAGCCAGAAACACCAGCAGCTGTACAGGTTTCCAGCTGCTCTGCCCGTAGCAGCAGTAACTCGCTGTACCTGTTTGTCGGCTCTTGGAAGAGTCAAGACCATGCCTCCTGCATCCAAATCAGGCACTGCTGACACTGTAGCACTCACTTACTTACAGATGCATTTTTTTGTCATTTGCATACCATTAGTGGCATATGGACCACCATGATTATAATTTTGCGAATGAATTTCTCTAACATTTCAAACAACTAAGAATGATAATTACCAGCATTTTTGTTAAGATACGAAGATGAGTTCAAGATATAAGCAGAGAACAGTTTTAGATGTTAGTTCTGAGATTCTTGACAACTTCATTTTGATAAAAATAATAATGGAGATACATATGTTCTGTTGTAAATCCTAAAGTTAGCTTGCGTTAAAGAATTATATTTGAAAAGTATTCTTTCCCAAAATACTTCTTTCCCTGACTACAGCATGTTCACCATAGCTTCAAGGGGAGACTGTCTCATTTGTAGGAAGGAAAAAGGGTCAAATCTCCTCCATAAGTCATTCTATTTGCTGTGCCAGTTACTGACAAAGACTTTTCCTAACCAGAAGCCACGGAAAAGAAGGGAGCAGGAGCATTTCGTGCAGTGATCACTGTTTTATAAACCTCTCCAAGAATTTGATCCCTCTTTTGTAAGAAACAGCTGGATCAAACTGTTTCTGAAGCTTCATTGCTATGGTGGTGCTTTTTCTTTTGTATAAATCTTCAGTAAAACCTTTCCATCTACAGAACACGAAATGAATGCTGATTGGGTGTGCATCATTATATCTTCAGCTTTCAAGCAGTAAAGTCACTGTCTTAAAGAATCACTGACATAATCTTTCCTTTTGCTATATCAACCTCAAATAAAGACTTCAAGTGCTGGTTTTGTCTTTATATTAATCTTGAACAATATTGTTTAGCATTATTTAAAGACACCAGGTTTACAATTAACCCTTCTGCAGAGAATAGCATTTGGAATACATTAGATGAAATTACAAAAAGGGAACAGTATTTCCATTCAAGTTTTACAAAATAAGCGGAATAGTATCTCGTATTCTGGGTTTTTCTCTGTGGGCTGTGATTTTATTTTTTTAAAAAACCCTTCATCTGAAAAGAAATAGCAAAAATATTTTAGTCTGGCTAAATTACTCTTATGTAAAATTCACGACAATGTGTTTTTGAGGTGCTTTTCATGCAAGGAAGAATGGCATTTTGGAAAGGTGATTTCTGGTTTTACTAAACTATTTCTTTTCCCCAACAGGGAAAGCAAGACAGCAAAGCAGTGGCTCCTCGATTCCCCAAAGTTAAAGATGAAGGATGGTTTTTGATATTGGGAGAAGTTGATAAAAAAGAACTCATCGCCCTGAAGAGAACCGGATATATCAGAAATCGAAATACTGTTTCTGTTGCTTTTTATACTCCAGAAACTCCTGGAAAGTATGTAAAATTTTAAAATTAAGTTCTCTTAATGATTATCTTTTCCGAGTAGTCAAGACCTAATTTCCAAACTAATGATTCTGCTTTTTCCATTTTAGGTGTATCTACACATTGTATCTCATGAGTGACAGTTACCTTGGCATGGACCAACAGTACGATATTTACCTGAACATTATACCAGCCAGTACTTCAGCACAAGTCATAACAGAGGTGTCTGATGCTATGAGTCACCTGGCTCTGAAGTAAGGTGATCTGAAAAGTCCATTTAAAAGAACTGGTCTTGCAGTTAAGACACCTGGTCATTTGCCTTAGTGGAACCAACTTCAAACCTCAGGACAACTAGGAAATTGAAAGTGACTACTGTATTGACTCTGGTAACACAGAGTTAGCCACAGTGGCCTTACTCCTTTATGAAGATTTGTCTTTTCTTTTTCATCTTTCTTCAGAAGTCATATTGTTAATTGAATTTTGACACCTCAAAATAAAAGACTAAAAGACACTATAATTTGTGCAAATTTAGGGCTATAGTCTTCATTTTGAAAAGTGTTCTGAGGCCTATGTATTAATGTAGTTTAAATAATCAACTTTTTTAATTTATAGGGAAAAATACAAAATTTGATCTAAGAACTGCTGAAAATATTGATGGATGTGTTATATTTCATGTTTAATAAAAATAAGTCCATAAGAATGTTTTGCATTAGATTTTTTTAGTGTAAAACATGAGATACATAGTAACAAAATCCTCCTCTTACACATAGTATATTTTGAAGGCAATAATCTAAAGGAAAAATTTCACAAATTTATATTAATTATATATGCAGTAAATCTGGTTATAAAGGCATGCTAAATAGTATAAAATATTTCCAGTATAGCAATGATGTAATTTATATAGATCATAATTAAAGTTTACCCTTTACATGTATGTATATACATACATATACACCATAAATATATATTACATATTTACAATTTCTTTAGTGTTTTTTCCCAGATTTGAAGGACTAAGACATATAAAATTGGGTGTCCTGTTCTAGGGTTCAGTGCTAAAGTGGGCAACTACATTCTGTAAATAAGGGCGAGTGAGGCTCCAAAAATGGGGTTTACAACAGATGGCTTGATGAGCAAGGAAGAGTTCTGTCAGACAATAGGCAGTGTCTAAGAGATGCCCACCCAGCTCGGCAGTAGTTCCATGGAGGCAGTTCTGTCTGCAGGACGTAAATCTGAAGGGAGAAGGTAGCAGCATCTATCTTCTGCACAATACAGTGGTTAGACTGCTTACCTCGATCTACACATCCTGAGGCCAGTCCTCTTCTCAACCTTAAGGGGATTCAAGATGCTGAGCAAGTACTTGGAGGCAACATACTGCAAAAAACATCATGCGTCTTCATTCAGATAGACTAGACCTTAAACTGAATATCAATATTTGAACTTGTTCAGCTTTGCATTTAGCTGATAAGCATTACCTCTCTGAGGGATCATTTTGCTATCATTTCCATTGTGTTTCACCAGATGAAAGAATACAGCAGAGTTGTTGCCTGGAAGCTTCCCAAAAAAAAATTACACTGGTGGTGCTGCACCCACATAGAGGTTAGAAGGGACTTCTGGAGGTCATCTGTTCTAACATACCTGCTCAAGCAGGGCCACCTAGAGCTGGTTGCCCAGGACTATGTCCAGACCTGTGCCAGTGCTCAGTCACCCTCACAGTAAAAAATGTTTCCTGATGTTTAGAGGGAACCTCCTGTGTTTCAGTTTGTGCCCACTGCCTATGGTCCCATCACCAGGCACCATTGAAAAGAGCCTGGCTCCGTCCTCGTTAACATCTTCCATTCAGATATTTATACACGTTGATGAGATTCCCCACTGAACCTTCTCTTCTGCAGGCTGAACAGTCCTGGCTCTCTCAGCCTTTCCTCACGTGAGAGATGCTCCTGTCCCTTCACCATCTTCGTTGCCCTTCGCTGGACTCTCTCCAGTATGTCTGTGCCTCTCTTGTACTGGGGAGCCCAGAACCAGACAGGTTCTCCAGGTGTGGCCTCAGCAGTGCTAATCACCTCCCTCGACCTGCTGGCAACACTACATTGCACAAAGAGAAAGCTGGCTGGTTTCAAAGGGCCAACAGTTAAACATTAATTTATTTCATATATATCTGGCACCTCTAAATGGCGAGAAAAGTTTTTAAAATAATCAATTCTGTAACTGAGTGTTTTCAGAGATCTTCACATCACCTGATGATGTTAAAAATTTTATGCTTCATTATTACAGGTTGACTTTATTGACTAAGAAAATGGGACAATAATAGAAAAAGTTGTCACTATATTTACAGCCTGCTAAATGACACAACTGCCACCTTTGCCATTTAGACTATATCCAATATAATACAGTGTTGTGTCACACAGCAAACAGATTTTTTTCAAATTGGTAGGCAAAAGTTTGGTTATACACACATTTACTTAGTCCTACACCCACTTTTAAGAGAATTGTTTTCTCTAATCTGCAAGTAAATTTTCACAGAAATTAAGTCCTTTCTTTAGGAAAATTCTTGGCTGAAGCAATATATTGTCCCTCAACAATTTTAATTAATTAGGAAAAAAAAAGCTATGCCACACTCAAACAACATACCAACATAGTGACACTAGCTCTTGTTGCTTTGTAAATGCACATCACAAAATAGTCTAACTGCAGAGTAGCAGACAATAGCTTCAGTATTCTGTATTAATCAATTAAAGAGTTTCTGTAATGTCATTTGTACCATTTGTACTTTGGTTTGGAAATACTGTATTTCATTTCCTAGCATGTTAATTTGGTTTTAGAAATAGTTTGGTGAAATTTCTAAATAACATATTTGAAACTTTTTTTTTTTTTAACAGAAGTATTGGATTCATGAAGACAAGGTCTGAAGTAATATAGAATGAATTTAAGCAAATTGATTAGAATCAGTATTTATCTGAAAAATCTGAAAGAAGGAATTCTGATGCATTTGAAAGCTGCTTAGAAAGAACAATCAATATGTTCAATCCAGTGATACCTAATGGTGGAAAGCGAGAATAGCTGTCTAACAAAAGTATGAAAATCAAGCACAGAATTTAAAAAAAAAAAAGAGATAAATATTTTGGTGATGTAATTATCATCATTATGGATAAATGAGCAAATTGACAGCACATGCAGAAATTTTTAATGTTAGGTTTCTCATTCCAGTTTGCAAGCAGGCTTTTGTTTTTCTATTTTTGCCCCTTCTTGGAGCAGCTGCAGTTAGTGCCTGCCTGCTCAAGTATGATACTTCTTCCAAAACTTGGAAAGAGCAACAAAAAACACGAACATTTTGTGCATCAAGATGTATTTAAGCCTGCCTATGTGATTTTGCCCTTTCCATCTTACTCTGTCCTAATCTGATAGTGACATCACAGCAGTACTTAGCAGGAGCTAGAGGAGGTTTGGGTGTGTACAACCATCCCCCAACTCTTCTTAAGGAGCTCTTACAATGTGATCTGTTGTTTAGAACCTTACTTAAGATTTTGGTTCTAGTCCAAGTATTGACTGTATCGCAGTGGCACCATGAAGCCATCTTCACTATCAGAGGTCTTTCTCTTTTGTTGTAAATTGAATCTCTGGAAGCCGTAATTTCACCCAGATGAATTCCAGGTTTTATGCTGCTGACCCAAAACTCCTCATAGAATCATAGAATAGTTTGGGTTGGAAGGGACCTTTAAAGGTCACCTTAGTCCAACCCCCCTGCTGTGGGCAGGGACGTCTTCAACTAGATCAGGTTGCTCAGAGTCCTGTCCAACCTGACCTTGAATGTTTCTAAGGATGGGGCACCACCTCTCAGGGCAACCTGTTCCAGTGTTTCACCGCCCTCACTGTAAAAGATTTCTTCCTTATACCTAGTCTGAATCTACCCTCTTTTAGTTTAAAACCATTCCCCCCTGTTCTGTCGCAACAGTCCCCATCTTTCTTATAAGCCTTCTTTA
>NW_009229100.1:0-36871 GCF_000690835.1 Fulmarus glacialis
CAGCCCGCCGGCCCATGCCTGACCCCAGAGGGCCTGGAGGCTGCGCTGGCTCCGGCGAGTGTTCGCTGTGGGGACAGAGGGGAGGGCCACAAACCTTCTCTCTTCCCTCTTCCCTCTCCTGAGCCAGGCATTGGAGACAAGGGGTTAAAATATTAATTATGACACACCACAAAATTATTAGCTTCAACTAACCCAACAAAAGTTTCATCAGATACTTTAAAAAGCAGGGATAGCTCCTCCCATTTCTTTTTATAGCCATGAATTTTAAGTCCCACTGGGGAGAAAAAAAATGTGGGCAAGAATCGTCTGAAACTGGATACTTTTCTATGTAAGGTTTTGAAATGCCAAAGTTGATTTAAGCAATTCTTCAGCTGAGTGTTTTGCGATGCAATGTTTTTCTGCCCGGTTCACGATGGGCTGTGCCTGCCTGTATCTCCCCCTGCGGCACTGGCTTGGGAGCCTTCGGTCAGGACAGCTGTGGCATGCACGCTGTTTACCAACTCTTCAATATGGAAAAACAAAGCTTTCATTCCTGGGCTATGGAAAACTTCTGCCGATTAATCCACGCCCTCCCTCTGGGGAGGAAAACATAATAAACACTAATGTCTCTTCACCCTTTTATGCCTCGTATATTAATCACCCAACAAGGGCTCATGGCTTTTCCCTGTTCCCGTTTGCATTTGCCCTGTAACTACTGGGAGGAGTCCTGCTTTGTCTATAAAAAGCTGCACTTTGCCAAACATTGTAACAGAACCGAATTCAGGGATTCACTCACCCACCCTCTGCGGGGAGAGAGGACCAAGCGCAGCCATGTTCGGGATTGGGAAGAAGCTTGCTGAGGAAGCCACGCAACAAGCTGAAAGCGCTGCACAGGTGGCAGGTAAATACAAATTGCTGCTTTCCCTCCTCCTGTGCCTTGGGTGTTAAAGTATGTGCCCTGCTCCCACCCCTGCAGCTGGGAGCAAATCTGTCTCTTAGGCATGAACTCTGTAGATGCTGTCCTCAGAGGGGCAGTCAGTATGTCCTGCAACCTCCAAACCCTCTAACACTATAGTAAATGAAGGACCAATATTAACTACTGGTTTCCCACAACTTCTTCCACTCTGGCTTTTACTGTGTGGCTGTCTATACGACACACTGCAGGGGGAAGAGGACAGCAGAAAGCTGAGAGGGGAGGCAAGGCTATTTATTTAGGGCTTTGTCTTCTAACGTGAACAGCCATGATAACTATGAGTTTTGTAATAGCGTAGTGGATTAGTTTCCTGAAGCTCTGAGGTCTTTGATCTGCTCAGTGCTGCACAAATACAGGCACTTGTCAGCTCCGCTCTGCTGTCAGTGCTCCAGCCCCACCGGTATCGCAGCCACTTACCCCATCGAAGCCAAAGTGTAGTTGCAGGGGCTCAGGGCACCTGGGTCAAGTTTATTTCTGCGGAGAGGCTTGCAGAATTGGCCCTGAATTTAAATAACGTGCCACTTAGATGAGCCGTTGTTAGTGAACCTTTAACACAGAGAGCCGCATTGGTGCGATTCCTGAAATGTTTGTGCTTAGTTTAATACAAGAGCAGTGGAGACTGTTTCATATTTCTTTACATGACATTTAGGTAAACTTTCGAAACCAGACATTTTGTCTGTGACTTCAAATGCAGTAGAAATATTACTTGCAGGTTATGTGCCCAATGAAGCAAGTGGAAAGTCTGCTACTTATTTGCTGTGTATCCTTGGTTCAGTTTGCTAGGAAGATGAAAGATGCCTAATCCCACACTCACTGCCCCCTTTTCCAAAGTTGATTCTTAAATCAACTATTTTTATGCTGAAGCATGAAAGAGAAACACCAGGACATGGGCAATTGGAGGGTAACCATCAATTTTTGTTTTCAAATGAAGATTTATTCATTTTGCTTTTGCTGTACAGCAGCCCTAGAAATGCCTATTTCTGGAGGTTTTTTGATGTTCCTAACATGTTTTTTAACATTGTGGAAACATTATCTATGGCTTCCTATGCTAGAAGACTGATGTGGATGTTTTAGAAGTGGTATTTGTCATCTTGAAGGAGCTGAGCAGTAATATCAGTGTTCAGCTGATTGAACTAAGTGTTTAGGAGTCAACAAACTCTAAGAGCAGAGTTTTTTAAATAGTAGCAGCAGTCCCTCCCCTTCTGTCCCAGGCATTTGAAGCTGAACCAGTTCTTCAGATGCCAGTGGTCTGAAGCTCTTTGTCTGCACCCTGCACACATCTTCCCAGCAAGTCCTATGCCACAGCACAGCCCTTCCAGCTGGAGTTGGATCCTGGAATAACAATGGGAGCCCCCAGGCACTGGCCTGACTTTGGCCACTTCTGTGCCATCAGCGTGTACCTTGATGACGGGCAGTAAATGCTCAGCATGTAATGCTGAACTCGTGTCGCATCAGTGTCAGCACTGCACCCACTCCTGGGAGTATTATAAATAGACGCACTCTCCAAATCGCCATTTAAGTGAAAACAAAGGGGCATTTTATGCTAGCTTTTAACTAGAACAAGACTGTCCAACTGTTGGCTGTACAACTGTTAATTACCTCGTCTCTGAAGTACTTCTGTTGTGCCTGCATGTGCCCCGCAGGCGCAGTCCCATGAGCCATTGCTAAGTGCAGAGTGGCACGACTGGGCTTTGCAAGTCTCCAAAATTAGCACCTACCCCACGGTTCCTAAAAGAAGTGATGAAATTGGCTGTGACCCGAGATTGCTACAGGAAGCGTTTTCCTTAACCATACCTCATGAGCAGTGTACATCATTCACGTTGGGAAACTGCAGCAAATGATGATGCATGATGATAATTAGCACATCTTTTAACCAGTAGAAAGTGTCCTACAAACCCAAGGTGAAATAGGCAACTGGTTTTTACAAGACACTTAACGAAACAACTACTGTTGCAGAGCCATTCAATCCAAGCCTGGAGACCTTTGAAGTTTTAGACACTCCCAGTCCACTTAAATGTCCTTCCTCACCTCTGCATTTCTCCTTCATGCAATGTCCACGAGGATCTGGCTTGCTCAGTCAGCCCCCCCTTCAGTGTCTGTTGTGCAGAACACACCAATGTTTTTTAAAAGATGGTATTTGGAGCCAGGGGGAATAAAACAAATACAGGTTCAGCTGAAGGCCATTTGCCCCAAACTTTTTTTGACTCTCGTGAGCAAGACTTCCCTGATCATAGCTATTGGAGGCCCACCATCCAAATATTTATCACTATTTTCTAGGCTGCAATTCCTCCACTTCAAGACAATACCTTCTCTTGCTCTTTATATCTCAATAAGTCTCCTCTATTGAACATTTCCATGCCTTTAAAACTAGGCTGGTCTCTTACAGAATAAAATTTTCTCTAGCTATGAGAGAAAGTATTAGACTATTCACTAGACTTTGATGTGCTGCTCTTACAGCGTGCTGCTTCAGACAGCAAGCATCAAACTGTATGCAGTTGGTGGAAGAATCTTTACTAACCAAACTGCCCATGCCTGCTCTCTGCAGATCCTAGCCAGGCTCAGTAAAAGGAAGGTTGCATTGCACCTGATCCTCCACTAGGGTTTGTTTCCTGACACTGTAAGTGACACAGATGGTAACTTCCATAATCTTCATCCGTACCAAGACACATGGTAACGCGGGGAACTACAGCCAGATTCCTAAGAGCATCTCTCTTCCACTAGACCAGGGTGTCCATACTTATAGAATAACTTTTCATCTTCTAGCCCTGAAACATTTAGCGAACCTTTCTAAAATGTGATTACTGAGTTTAGGGGAAGGGTAAAGACTGCTTGATTTACACTTGTTTTTCTCCTAATTCCAGCTAACACGGTGGGCCAGACGGTGCAGCAAGCAGTGGAACAGGCTAAGGATGCTGGTCAGAAAGGTATGGTAATGTTTCTGCTTATTTCAATAACGTCACGTCAGTGAAATCCCAGATAGGTCCCCCAACCCTGCCTTGCCCCTTGTCCCACACCGGGTGGGAAAGGGATGCTACAGTTACCTTTGTTTTTCTGTTTTAAAAGCTCTTGATGAAGTCTACAAAGTTGCTGAAACCGGTGAAAAAGCTGTAAAAAATGTAGCAAATCAAGCCACTTCGTGGGGCAAAAGCTTTGGACAATGAAGATAAAAATGTAACACCACTGAAATTTTTGTAAACAGGTTTCTACTACATGTACTCTTAAATAAAGAAAATACTTATACTCTACCTCTCTTGCATGTATTCCTTAGGAATTCTTTGGTTACACATATTAAAAACATTTACAATCACTGGTCTGGAAAGATTGGATTACATCAGAGAGCAGACAGCTAAAGCTGTGCTGTGCTATTAATGCAGACAAACATTGTCTTTTTTTATGAGCTAAGGGATGGCTCGGAGTGGGCACAATGTAAAGCCAAGGACTTGAGATTTGGTCTTGCTCCCATTTTGTCACTGAGTGCAAGTCGCGAGCATGAGTGTGCGAGTCGCACAAGCTGGGCACCTAAACAGCTATTACAAGACAAGGTAAGCACCTGTGCGCTCTGTGACTGTGCTCATACTTCTGGTCTTATCTGTGAAATTGCAATTAGATACTGTGCTGATGACGACTCAAGTGTGTTTAAGGTATACATAACCACTGTAAAAGAGCACTGTGATACTCAAAACTAATGCTAACAGCAGAACAAGGCATTACTGCCAGTAGAGCACTTAACTCACCACGGAACTGCTTAACACGCCTGAGCTGGATCATGGGTACAGCTTCAACAGCTCTGCACAGCAAAGCGTTGATGTGTAATGCAGCACACAGTATGGCAATGGAGTCATCTACTGCACTTGCAGGGCTCCTGTCAAACACACAGATGGACAGTAATCAAGCAGGAACTGGAAGAATGAGAACCGACCGAGTCTGGGCTGTAAAAAAAAAACCAAACCAAACACGAAAACCCTGCATGCACATGAACTTGGAGTGAGAAGGGAAGAAATGACTTGCTACTGCAATGAGTAAGGAATCTGATATTACAGACTCACCAATTACTAACAGAGTGATTTAGAGGTCACTTACTTGGCATCTTGAAATCACAGCAAGAATTACCATTGCTCCAACATTTCTTCCTGATGGTCACAGTTGCCATCAATGAAAACAGATGTTCTTTGCTGGGATGAAAAATGATTGTTCTACTTGCTCTTCTGTATAATAGAGATATTCTTGCGTTTAGTAGTTTGCAAGAGGCATGTAACCCCAAACATTGTAGTTGTCATCCTTATGAAATTCACTTGCAGCTTCAGTGTCGCTTCAGAGCCACTATTCAACAAAAACTATCTACATAATTAGCACTTAATACTGCATGAGAGATTACAAATACATGCTATGGTAAGGATGTGTTTTGCTCTAGGTAGTAGGTGTGGTCCAGAGCAGGTTCAAATCTGTGCATAAATCTAACTTCAGGTATTGACTGGCTCCCTGCCAAACACCCAAGCAAGTTTCTTGGTGAATGTCTAGTGGCATGTAAGTGAATATGAGCAGTGACAATGTTGTTAGCTGGAAGATAAAACATGTGGGTGTGGGTATGTGTATGTAAGGAGAGGAGCATTCCCCAAGAAATTTGATCTAACACCTAACTGAAGTGACAGTAAAAAACCCCAGTACAGTTATATTTATAACCTACATCC
This sequence comes from Fulmarus glacialis, assembly GCF_000690835.1. Lineage (NCBI taxonomy): Eukaryota > Metazoa > Chordata > Aves > Procellariiformes > Procellariidae > Fulmarus > Fulmarus glacialis. The sequence continues at coordinate 5,641 of NW_009229100.1, forward strand.
CAGAGAGTGGGTGCTTTCTTCAGCTGTGGCTAGGGGCTAGGAAAAGGCTAGAGCTGCTTTGCACCCAAGCCTCTAAAACAACACTAACTCACAGCAACTGTGTGAAATTTTACCACTTTCTTCTCTCTGTTGCTGTTGCCAGGTCTTGAGAGGTATGTGCTACAATTTTTTTTTTTTTTTTTTCTTAACTGTCTGATCACATTAGGACTGAGCTCAACAATGCTCAGCACCAGTGTAGCTTTAACGTACAAGGCCATTTCAGAACAGGCTATCTATCACAAGTTGTCTGGATTCACTGATACAGTTTGGTTCTTGTGTTTAGCTACAACCGAAGGGCGAATCAGCTGATGTGCTGTAATCTTAAGTTAGACACCAAGAATCAATCTCCTCGAGAATCTTAACTTTTGATCTAAAGTACCCCAAGTTCTCCTTATATCAGCCTTTGGATATGCCCAGATTCGTGCCTCACAGGTCTCAAACACTGACTGTTAACAAGAGGTCAGTAACTATCGCAATCAAGTTAGCTGAGGCAAAATCCAGTCAACCTTAAGGGCTCATCTCTGGGTTTGGTAAAATCATACCTGGTGGTAGGTCTGCTTTCTTTCAAGACGTCCTGGGAAAAGAAGTGTTAACGTGTGGGTGTACAAGAACCTAAGATTCTAATGAATTGGGGAATTCGGGCATTGTGCAGCTTTTGGTTTTTTTTCCTTCCAAGCGTGTAGGAGGCAGAAGATACCCCAGTTAGCTAGCTATGCCAGCTTCCCATATACTCCAACACTGAAAAAATCCCATTTTTCAAGTCTGCACAGCCAGACTAGAGGTGCTTTACTGGCTGGAGAGAAGGAGAGGAAATGCTGGGGGGAGGGATAGTAAATAGTAAATTAGCCAAGTCTCTTCACTGCTACTGCACTTTGCTTTCAACAACTTTGCTGCCAGATAATGCAAATCAGCTTTTAAGATTCTTTCTCTTTTCAATAATGCAACTATTTATTTGTGAGGTTTTAGCCTCCAAGTTTCGGTGGAAGTAGGTTACAATTTGTCAGAGTTGAACTGTTACAATCTTAGTCTCAATTTACTATCTAATATATGTTTACATAAAAACTACACTGAAAAATATGATCCAAGCTACAGATCTCATGTTTAGAGATCCACACCTTGATCACAGTAATTCTTTCATGCTCAAAGGATTCTCATTTTTTTAAAAAATAAATGCCAGTATAAATATACACTGCACTTAGGTGATCTGTAGTACTTTTATAACCCTAGATATCAGCATATATGATGGAGTAAGCCACTAATTAAATGCTTCACAGGTTTATTGCTCCATGCTAACTACTAGAACACTTCTTCACACAAATTTAAGAGGACCCAGTAAAGACCTGAAATGATTTACCAAATATACCCAACTTTAGCAGCCCTGCTGACAGGCAAGTTGAAGAGACAGAGATCTGTATTAGCGAGCCCCTTAGAGGCAGGATCTTATCAGTAGGCATGTAATGAATAAACAAGTGTGCTGTGAAGATTCACAGACTGATTGTAACTACGGAAAGCTGTCGAATGAAATAGAACACAGTAATACACCAGCATAGTAGGCTTGGAAAGGTCAACTTTTTTAATAACTGCTCTTCTCTCCAGGTTATGTCATGCAGTTACAAAGTAGTTAGAAAAAAAGCATGAGTTTCTGGGAGGGACTAGTTGTCTTTTAAAAAAAACATTCATACTCATTACATAAATAACATCTGGCACTTCAAGGGGACTCCACTGGACAAAAGCCTTACACTTTAAAAACTGTGCTTGATCCAATATTGTGTTGAGGTCCATTTTGTTGTACTCTAATATATTCAAAACTTTCAAGACCTCCTGATGACAAAAAAACCCAAAAGGCTGTGTGTGTTAAGACAGTGGATTAAGTTTATAGCAGCATTCTAGCTCCTCTGTAGTTTGGCCAATGATTTCTGGGTTCAGTTTCACTTTAGTTGTTCACTGAGGCAGTATCTAATTTTCAGAAAGCCTCTGAAAGGAAAAGACTGAAAAAGAATTCCAAAAAACCAAAGTATGATTGCTTACCAAATTCAGACTATCCCTTTTTTTAAAAAAAGGAAACAACCTATAGTCAGGATAGTTATGTAGATACTTGATTAAAAACGTAACTAGAGTTGCTCGATAGTTTCAGGTTATAAAAATATTAGTCTGTCACCTCTACATACTTCATGATGATAGTCAAGCTAGCTTGCACAAGCAATAAAAGGTAGTCCTATAACAGCAGCACAGTTAAAGAAAAAACATTGCCTAAAGAGAATCAGGCCTGAAGCTTTACTGCAAATAAAAATTAGATTCCTATCAAAGTTAATCCCTGCTGGAGGCCCATTCTTCCTTTGACAATGCCACAGCATTGATCATACAAGGCCTTACTGAAAGTGCCAAAGCCAAAAATTACGTCATTAAACAAAAGTGCATGAAGTAATAATGAGCTAAGTGCTCATCTAGTACAGTATCTGATCTGAAGTCTGAGAAGTGGCTCAGGTGGCAAGACCACTCTTCCATACACAAAATGTACCATTTTGTTTTGTAGGCAAAATACCCAGAATGGCCCCCACAAGTGCAGATGAACTGTTATCTTCAGATACATACTTGTATACCATTTCCTAATCCATGGATTTTTATTGTAAAAAAGACTGTTTTGGACTGAAACTAATCGAGAATAGGATCCACTATAATGTCAGAAGAAAAGAAAATTTTGTGGTTACATGTAAACTTGTGATAAGCTTTTTCAAGAAGAGGGTACATTAACGGCGAGAGGGATGGGATACAACAAGGAGCGGTAATGGCCTATTTATGTAAAAGTCAGGCCAGCCTCATTGTACACTTTGAAGACTTTCTCAATTGCATTAACATAGGCAGCTGTTCTCAGGTCCAGACCCAGGTTGTACTTCATGGCAGTACGCATGATTTGCTGAAACAGAAAAGGTTACATATGATTTCTGCAAGTTTCTCCATAGGAACTATACTAGATTTTGCTTAGAGGATCTAAGTTAGGAGTACAAGAGCTGCTAGATTGGTATCAGAGCTCAGATCCTTTGAGGATCAAGTCCAAAATTTCTTGATTCCCCTTACAACTGAGATCTGAAAGTGAAGAAAATCTTTCCCAGATTACTATATTGCCCCTTTTCAGGTCTTGGATGCACGTGTACCTCAGATACAGGGAGAGACAAGATGTCTCAAGTAGTCTTTGCCCCACTAATTAAAAATACTGAATAAAGGGATTAATCGAAAACTGCTGATGGCAAAGTAAAGCACTCTTAGGTATGTGTCCCAGATTAGTCAGGTACAAGAGGACAATTAAAAAGTTTCTATTACTACAGCTTCTACCGGAAAATACTTCCTGATTTCATGTATTAGTCTCTGATGTTTACTATACTCGGTTAAAGTTGGCCATCCACGCACAGAGCAGAAATACCTCATACTCACAGTGACTTCCCTCATCATGGACTATTTATCTACTCCTCTAATTGCAAAGAAATTCTGTACCACACATTCAAAAACTGTCGCAAAGTCACATACGTTCTTTTTCCTATAAGTACATTTACTAATGCAATATTTACCCGGGCAGAACGCTCCATTGTATAAGCCAACCCAGAGTGGACAATGTCTTTCTCAGACGCACCCTGCAACAACAGGAATAAAATCAGGGTTTAATTCAAAACACAAAAAGGTGGTAGTCATATATTAGGGAAAATGACACATTGGATTCCCATAATTACCGAAGCTTGCTCTCTCATTTTCTTCTAATAACTGGTGTAAGAAACTAAATCGCTTTTACTGTGTTACTTGAAGAGCTAATTATGGTCAATTCAAATCCAAAACCTCAGATGCAAGCACTGGAGTCTTTTATATGCCTAGCTTCTAGATGCATCATGCTAATATTTTTTTATTGATGTTGTAACTACTGTTTTCAGCCTTCAAAACACACAGTAAACATTAAACAAAAAAGCTCCAAGAATTAATAACCTATAGAAACTACTTCCAATTGCTTTGAAGACTGTCAGGTTTTAGGAAGGGCATTGATCCCCAGTTCATATCCTCAACACTGTATTTAGCCCTAAGCAACTCCACAATAACTTTATTCCCATTAAAATTTAAATACACAGAACAATAAATAATTGAAGATAGTAATTGTAATTCAGCTTTAATGTTCCATCATCCTGACTGTTGTAACTCGCTAATAATTTGAGACCTGGCTTCACAGAATACATGTTTTTCCTCAAATACCAATTTGGGCTGGATGTAGAAATTACTAGGCCAGTTTCTATGGCTTGTGCTTAAGAGATCACAGCAATTACTTTAAGCCATAGAACCTATCTATCACGCTATTCATTCAGCTTAACGTTTATGAAAATGCTAGCATCATGCTGGATCAGTCTAAAGTCTATTTCTATCATCTGACAGTGGCCCAAGTTTACATGCATTTCCCTCAATTTCTTCCAGACGAAGCATAGTGTAATGTTTTTCACAACTCACTGGATCGTTTCCCCCAATCATTTGCCCCATCTCCTTCTGAACTTGTGTTAAAAAACAAACCGACCAACTCTTTTAGCTTCCATACATCCCTTGGCAGGGTATTCCACTTCTTAACTGTCTGCTGTGCTAGGAACCATCCTAGTTCTTCATTCTGCTCCTCACTCCGCTGGTTTTGTTTGACAGCACCTCGTTCTCCTTCACCCTTCCATCCAGTGAACAATCTATCCTTACCCATCCATTTTCACACCACTCATTCTATAGATTACTGTCTCCACCCCAGGACTATTTCAGGCCAATAGGACCTCGGTTGGTTCATTGTTCCATGTATGAGAGGCTTCCATGTCTTTGATTACTCTTGTGATCTTTCTCTGAACTTTCTCCACATCTACAGTGTTTTAAAATACAGAGACCTAAACTGCATGCAGTATTCGGAAGGCAGACACACTCTGAGTTTATATTGTGGCATCATTAGTCAGTCTTATTCTTTTCCCTTCAGAACAATCTCTAACATTGGATTCGCTTTTTGATTGCTATGGATTTCTAAGCTTATATTTTGTCATTACCTCCAGACCTTCCATTTGAATGCAAATGGATGAGCTCACAACCCACAATTTTATATGAAAATTTCCCCACCATGTATTGCTACGCATTAGATAATAATGAATTTTACCTGACATTTCTTTGCTCATTAATTCAGTCTTAGAAGAATATTCTGTAATTTTTCAGTCAGCTCTTGTCTATATTACAGAAACAGTGTACCAAACTGTCTGTGGTGTGGGATCTTGTTGAAAGTTGTTTGAAAATCTAGGCAAACTATATCAACAAGATCTCCAAAACAAATTTTGGTAATGTTTGAGGCAGTATTTCCCACTACAAAACCTCCGTAGACTTTGATAGCTAGGGTTCAAAGAAATTATGGAATCCACGTATTTATCAGGTTAGCCAGCAGAAATACCAAGTATCAGGTAAAGCACAGGAAATACCAAGTATCACAAAAGCATCAGGAAAAAACACAGGGTTTTAAGTTTTCCTTACTGCCCTGCAAAAAGAATCATTCCCTGAACCCTCCCTGGTAAAAAAAAACCTCACATGGTTTGTCTAAACAACGGAGGTAGTCTGTTGCTCTGAAAAACTCCACTACATGAATGGCATGGAGTTTCATGCAATCTAACACTAGTTACAAATACAAAATGCATCTGTATTAAAACTGTAGCTTTTTAACAATATTGGAGGCATTTTGCATGGGCTCAAGTAAAAAAAAGAAGAAATAGCTTACTTCCAGTATTCCTAAGCTGTTCAGATCATTTGCTTGCTTTATTTGTTCGGCTATCAGGCTAACTATCACTAATGCTTTGCATGGGACAAAAACCTCTGTAATAGCTACAATGGTAACATTTAGATTACAGTTATATTATCAGAATACAGCTACAGTTACAGTAAAAAAACCTAACAGCAACTACTTACCGATATCCTATCTTGAAATTCTGCTGTAGGCACAACTGGAATAGTTCCACCATGTTTCCCAAATTTTCTTTCCAAGCTTTCCTGGACAGACACTAGAAAGGAAAAAAAGCAGAGGCAAGATAACTGACAAGGAAAGGAATGTGCTCCCTAACAAAGAAGCTGACCCCAGGACTTTCAGCATTCAATGGCATGAAATACAGACTATAGGGGCTGGGGGCAAAGGCAGTCATCTTGTTTTTGTTTCCTAAGAAAAGGGAAAGATGTTGATTTATCTGTTTTTGTAGGTGAATGGCTCCAATATTAGCAGCAACATTGCTATGGTACAGTCACATGGCAAGCGACTGTGGATTTACTGATCCCACTTCGCTAAACTCATAAAGCTGATAGACCAATCTGGATTAACTTTCCTAACTTCATAGAGAGCATTAGACATTAAAGCAATCAATTATCTCTGATTGCACTTTGCATACACACTACTTGCTAAGAAAAAAGCCCAATGTGGAATTTTAGGGTTTTTTTGTTAAGACATTAGAAGTGCTTTGGTATTTTGAATTTATACTTATTTCATCTTTATTCTTGTAATTTAATTAGTAAGCTTTCCTAAACAACATCACTGAGTATTTCAGATGACACAATCTTGAAGTTAAGAAAGGGATTTAAATTAGAATTGCCATAACCCTCAACCACTTTAGAAACACCTTGAAACATATAATTTATGAGAAAAGGTTATATTAAAAAACATTCAGATGCACGTTTTATCAAGTCCTATGTCCTGAGATTCTCATGTTTTCTACAGAGTATTGTTTAAAATGGAGCAATATCCTGCAGTTCTTCTCCATTAAGCTCCTTCTCTCCAAGTAATTGGTATTCTGGCCCAGAAACTGGGAAGCACAGAATGGCCCTACGTGGAGCTGGAAGCCATAAGCAGATTTTTACAGCTCCTGTACCAATTATATTATTGCCCTTTATAGAAATCCTTTGCAGTTGTATGTGCAGAATAATGTTACCCACTCGAACTTTGAATACTTCTCAAATACCAAGGGTACAGCTGAAAGACGTTTATTAAGAAGTAATAAATATTTCACATAAGTGCTTTGAGTGCAGTATTTTCACAAAACTGAGGAAAGCATCGCTTTATGAATTAAAAGATAACTGAAAAACTATGCATTTAACTTGTCATTAGAGTTGCAAGTCAGTTAACCTATGAAATCTTTCCTACTCTTTCAGTATGCAGCAATAATAGACTTGTGGGAAATTAAGGTGAATTTAAAATAGTTTTGTCTTCATTTCTCCCACATTTGGTGCTTGCTAGTCCAACCTATCAATTAAAAAGCGAAAGCGGAACTGAACACTTACTGAGCAAGTGGTAGTTTGAATCCCTTTCATATTTAAAAGTCAAGCGGCCATAGCTGACGTGGTTCAAGTTTTTCAGCCACTCAAAATAGGACACTGTTACACCACCAGCGTTCAGGTAAAGATCCTGCACAGAAATAGTAAATGTCTTGAATTGTGACCATGTGATGAAGACAGCTCTATTGTATTAAGGAAAAGCAAGCAGAAGTATTATGTACAAAGTATTAAAACTGCAGTTTAAACTGCAGTACAGGAGACAATCCAGTTGTTATTCTTACATGACAACACTTATCCTCTTCTGCAGTGCAGGGATTACTTCTACTGATTTAGAAGAGGACTTGACTTTAGAACACGTGAAGTTCAGGCGTGCTTGACTGACCACTTTCTTTTTTTTTTAGCACAAGTTTTTAATGAAGAAAGTTAGGTATTTTTAGGCCACTCTTTCTAGCAGTTATCACTTGATCAGGACACCCTTTCTCTGGGAAAAGGATATTATTATACCTAGATAGGTCTTATTCTTTACAATTATCATTATAGGCAACATTCACACTGTACAATCTATGATACACAGTTCTGTCACAGCATCACCCAGAGACACAACGTTTACAAACAAATTGGCCAGTGTATTTACTCTGCCTTCTTCCTTTGCTTAGTGGACTATTTAATTGAGCAAATGTCAGCTAATACTCCAAAATGCAAAACTACAGATTTAAGAACTAATTGTGGATTGTTCTCTCTTCTGAATACGTAGCCTTCATGTAATAGTTATCTTTGGTTGTTTACAGTTGCAGTGAGATCTTTAAGTAATTACTACCAATCTTAAGCAACACTGACACCCATTTCCCAGACATCAGTTGTTAAAAAAAACCACTCTAAGAGAATGAATGGCTATTAATAAAAACCTTCCATAAAAAACATCTTGCTACAGTTTACAGAAATATTACCCTTGTGATGAAAATCAAACATCATAATAGAACCTTACAGGGATAACCATGATATTCCGGTCCAAGAAGATTTTGTCAGCTTCAGGAGTCGTGGGCCCATTGGCACCTTCAGCAATAATCTGAAAGGAATCACAGCAGAGTAACTCGGAGGTGTATGTTAGTTTCCACCCATGCTAATTACGGAATACTAGTATAGAATACTTAAACAAGCCTTCTCCACTTTTCGTTTGCATTTGAACTCTCTCACTTACTTTTGCTTTAACCCTGTGAGCATTGGCCTTAGTGAGCTGCTTCTCGCTGGCAGCAGGGATGAGAATGTCACAGTCTGTTTCCAGGATACTGCCCTCAAGTGGCTGTGCTTTAGGGAAGCCCATGATTGTCCCGTGTTGCTGTTTGAAGGAAACAAACCAGGGTGGTTTTAGTGTGTATGTACTCATTTGACTTCCTTCCCTTCTTCTAATTTTCAAAAGAGAAAGAAGGGAGAAGCAACAGTACTAGAAAGACAGCACATAACATAATTCCTATCTTTACTTAGATTAGGCATAAAAATCAAGCTACAAAGCTTGGGTAAGAGTCCAAGTTGCCATGGTTGAGGCATAACTGCTCTCTGGCCAAAGACACTAATAACCGTTTGGGCTCTGGAGTATTTCATTCTTTTGAGAAAGGGGTGATAACAACATTCAAATGCTCCCTAAGTAGAAGATGACACATCAATAAAGCCTCTTAGAAACTCGTAAGTGGGAGGTCGTATTTTAGTGCATGTGAACTGTCTCCTCAAGACTGCTCCACTTGGAAACTGAAGTAAAAAGACCATATCCAGTTTTCATTATAAACTACATATTCAAGTCACCGCCAGACAGGCTTTCAATTTTTCAGAAACATCCAATAGGTAAGAAGCAGCAAAAGTGCACTTTGAAGTCTTAAATGTCCATATGCTTGTGATTCTCAATCAGGAATCCTTTAGGAACCTCCTTGTCCTGGTTCCTTGATACAACCTTCCTAGTTTAGTCATAAGAAAGGCAAAATAATCATGAACTCCAATTCTGAAACCAAAGTAATTAGCTGCACACATGCAAGCCCTTGCCATTTTTCTAAGAGTCGGGTCAAAGGGTAAAAAAAGCACAATGTTATAAACCAAAGAGACAGCCAAAACCACAAGATCGGTTAGTGTTAACTACCTGCACTCATAGTGGGATAAGGAGAAAGCCAAAAGAATCAACATTCCTAAGCCATTTTGTAAGTCCTAATCGCAGCATAATTTAAAAATCACAAATTAACACCAGTCTGCAGTCATCCTGTGTGCTTGCAAAGCTGACGAAAATGAAACTATTTCTGCTCAGCTAAGTTTCATACCAATTTGTAATCTTCTAGTTCCTTTGGGTCAATCCCATCAGGATTCCAGATAGAACCGTTAAACTCTCCAACAGCAACGCACTTTGCTCCAAAACGATGCAAGTATCTCATAGAATGCAAGCCCACGTTACCGAATCCCTGAAGGTGGAAAGAGAAAGGGAAAAGTAGTTAACTCTTCAGCAAAAATGATGACTACTGCTAAGGCTTATATAGCTTTGAATAGCTTTAAATAGTTCTTCATCTACTGGCATATCTTGGCATTAGATGATGCGTATAGGAAAGATGGAAGAAATCTACCATGTGTTCTATTCTAGTCTGAATCCCATTGTAGAAATTATGCATTGTAGCCAGCAACGTATAGTTGTGCTAATTTTTTATACTGGAAATGCAGAAGGTAAGCGTTAATGCTACTATGAAAGTGTCAAAATTATGATATTTATCAACATAGGAACATTATGTGTATCTGTTTTATAACTGTCACTGTCTTAGAGGGATTAATAGATTTTTGTATGACTATTCAAAGCTTTGACTAACATTTGCAGTCCAAGAAATATTCTCATTTAATTTGGGTAAGGAAGGCTGACAAGTGTAAAACCCACCCCACAATGAAAAGCATTAAACAAGAATATCATTAATTTTTCACATTAAAACATACAAATTAGTAGGAAGCTATGTAATTTCTAATACATTTCTGAAGTGGTCCTGTACAAAACAGATTGCCTAAATTTAAATTTAAATAATTTTGTATTTAATTAGCATTTTTTATATCCTTACTGGTGTAGAAAACCTAATTCCAGGCCATTATCCAACATTCTGGAAGTAAAGGAACACACATGGCAGACCAAAAAGTCACAGGATCCATGTCAAAAGTTTGTAGTAAGATTTTATGCTGGAAAAAAGCTGAATATTAAATTCCTGTATAACATAGCTCCAATTATATTTAGGATTTTTGTTTATATATTAGAAGCAAACTTCAGTACAACAGTTTGTCATGCATTAGGTCTCTTTGCAATGCTGTATCCTTGCTTTCCTAGAAAAATCTTCAGCTATTCTTACGTCCAGATTTTCAGTCTAAGTTATGCTTAAGTGCTTGTTGGTTAGCTCTCTGCCAGGCATGAAAATGCCAAAGTGTGGGGAGATGAGCGTGCTGCTGGGTCTGTGCAGGGCAGAGATGTTTAACCGCTGGTTAACTACGGGACAACCTGGAAGTTACTCTGCTATTTCTAACCACCAGTGCATTGGTACCAAAAACAACAAAACAAAGCAATCCGTCAAATCCTCCATTTAACATACTGTTCAAAGCTGAACAGAACAAGTTATTTCTTCAAAATTTTAAGAATGATAATGCATATTACTGAATATCAAACCCCTTCAAAATTCAACTACATAAATCCTGAAGTCTTATGAACACCAAAAATGTACATTCAACCCTTCAAATTTAGGATAAGGTGTTGGTTTCCAACTGTTCATTCCATAGTGGAACAAGAACATCACTCCCAATTCCTTCTCTCTCTAAATTTTTTTATTACAAAACAGTGCAACGAATTTTGTGTAGGCAGAAACAGTGCAACAGCTCATTGAAAAGTGTGCAATGCCTTAGTTTAAAGAACTCCTGTAATAGTATTTCATTTTTTTTCTTTGCAGCCTATGTTTATAAAGACTGGAGATCTGGCTTTGTGCCTGTAAAGTGCAATCGAAAGTTCAGTTTTTATAAAACAGTCCAAAATAAAGGTCATCTATGTTGCTTGAAAAGTGTTTCTGAAGTTTGAGAGTAAAGGTTAACTTGGAAGTCGTAAAACCCTAACAGGATTTATTGCTACAGCTCTTTTTAAAAGCAGCTCTACTGGAAGTTTGTTTACTACTTTTTCCCTGCAGTTGAAGGAAAAAAGTTACCTGAACAGCAAATGTTTTATCCCCAAATCCAGGAGTCATTCCTAACATACTCATATATGATGCTTCATTGATGAAATTTTCAATTCCATGGAAAAGCCCACGACCAGTTGCAGATATACGTCCATGGATCCCACCCTGGCTGATGGGTTTACCAGTTACACACGCATGTGCGTTAATATCCTGTAAAACAGTGAAGGACTTGTAAGCTATGGAATTAATCAAACACTGGAAGAAGTAGTTTTGTACACTTTAGAGATAAGGGAAAACAGGAATCGTAAGAGTCAGAACATGATATAGTTTATATACACTTAGTTTGTAAAGATGATTTTCTTTCTCAGTTTGTGTGAACACCTTCTCAGAAGTACTGCAGTAGATGTCAGGAAAGTTGCTTAATGCGATATTGGATAGGCTATGTAATTTTTTGTTGTATTTAAGTGTATATGTTAACTTCAGTCTGTGGTTAATTAATTATGGTGGCATCCATGTTGCACTGTTAGCAACGAGCAGACCTTTGACAAATCGAAAAGCTTTGAGGGATGTTTCTCAAAATTAGCTCCTATTAAAGCCATAATTTCCATCATTATTCCTGACATTTTAATCTTTTAAAGGGCTCAGACATATCCTTGGACTGGTTTTTAATCTCTTTAAACAGTGTTCAGTGTTCCTTTATATCAAATTCAGTTATTCTGAAACAACAATAAAGGCCTAATACCTTCCTGTTGTTGATCTCAGAGGAAAATCTACATTACAAAGGTCATATGGGAAAAGTTAGATAAGTATTTACTACTTTTATTCAGAAAAGCAATATATACAGTCAAGCCTCTATCATTAATTTGGTGGTAATAAAATTAATTTTTCCATATGCTAGACAGCTAGCCAAGATAAAATAGACTATTTAAAACTAGAGTTAATTTTTCAAACTGAAATTAATAACTTGAAAAAACTTCTTCCAAACCAGACACTGTTTGGGCGTCCCTCTTCTGTCACCACTGGTTCCCATGCTCCCACACCCTGGGAGCACAGTCACACAGTGGCTTGGCATCCAACACAAGTGAAAGAGTAGGGATGAAAGGGAATCCACTGAAATGAGTCTGCCAGCAGCCGGATGGGTTTCTATTCCACCAGCCACATATTCACTGGGAGGCTCCCTCCTCTCCCTCACTTGTGCCAAATGCATTTGCATGCCTGTGGTGTGAACGCAGGATGCTTGGTGAGAAGAAGAAAAGGAGCAGACAAAAGTAAGCGGAGGCAGAACGGCAGGAGATGACTAGAGCCATAATGGAAACGAAAACTATTTATTATTTGAAAATGATAGTGAGTTAGCCATATAAAGCCAAAGATAACCTCTCTTTAAAAACAATAAAAGTGATACTGGGCTTGCCAAAAAATTCCTAATTCAGTTTCCCAAAATGTAGCTGCATTGCTCTCTTTAAGCTGTATGCTCCCTCTGGTGGCATATCGACCATAAACAAGATCTGTGGTGGTGTTTTGCCGGGAACAACTTTGCCCGGCATTTTGATGTATTTTTAGGTTTCCATTCTGTTTCAGATTGAAACTACGTTTTAGCCTTCATGCATTCACAAAGGAGGAAGTATGTTTTATAAATACTTGAAGAAAATACAGCCTTCCACCATACATAAGAATGTATTTATTAAAGTCCCTTCACGTGTCCCAAAAGTCAGTTGGATGTGTCAGGAAGTACAGAAGAGTGGCAAGTATGAATTTAATCAAAAACTTTAGCCATATATAATTCAGTGATCCAGCAACTTAAGATGGATTTTCTGGAACAGTTAACATGGTAGTTATTAAAGACTTGCATGGTTTGGCAAGAAAACAGAACATGAGGTGAAGGCAGGTCCGGGTCTTCTTGAAGTCACATATACAAACCACAGTCGATGTCAAAGTCCTAAAAACTCTCATTTTAAGTCAATCAAAAAAAATTTGAACACATCTTGGGACAAAAAGAAAGACTATGAGTTTAAGGAGAAGCTTGTAAAATGGCTTATGGCTAGCATCAAAGACTTCTATATTAGTAATAATAGTCTATGAACTTAGCTGGCAAAGTTCAGACACTGAACTTTTGCTTGTTTCTTAACCCCTTTCCACACTGCAATGATATTCTCCTTGTCCCTCCATCTTCCTGGCTCTGTATGTTAGATTTCAAGCAGACTTCCCCTATCTGTTTATATCTGTTATTTGGCTTTTCCTTTCCACTTCAAGCTCCCTGAACACATCTGTGTACAACCACACTGACTCATTAGGTCTGCAGATATCTCACCGAAGAGTTATCTTTCCACTCAATTGAATGTAGTCCCTCGCGTAGCTTCCATCTGTTTTCTGAATTACGGTTAGTTTCAGTTTTGTTCAATGGTCATTTTCTCTTCTTAGTTCCCTTTCCTCCTTTCCCCCCCCCCATCACTTTTATATATCTGGTAGTTCCTTAATGACGTTTATTTTTGTTCTTGGTGTCTCAACCAGACAGTTATCTGAAACATTCTCCTCTACAAACTGGTTTTGATAGGTTATTCCACTTTTTGCAGCCTTGTCAGAGTTCCCACCTTCCTTCTCTACATCTGGGCATTCTCCACAAATAGCTCATAAGTTCCACTATGGCTACTGTTCTCTCTTCCATGTACAAACAAGCAACCCAGCAAAATTAAGTAAACTGATTTAATTTTTTTCCTTATTTCAATTCTTTAATTCATTTTTCAGAAAAATGTACCTAAATCCTCTCAGGTTTTTTTTATTCTTCATGCAGAGAGGGCCTAGGAATAAAAGAAGCTGTTGTAGCATAATTCAAATTTTATTTTTATCCTCAGTAGTTGTTGGTTTGTTTTCTTTTATCATTGAAGCATGTGTATGTGTAGGACTACACAACAAGCTGAGATGACAAAGTGGAAAGAATAAGAAATTCAGCCATTTAAAAATCTTCTCTTTATCAGTGTTTAGTTTTCCACCTATTAAAAAACCTGAAGCTTCTGTATAAAACTGTACATGAACTATTAACAAATACAGCAAATCTTAAAGCAGGTCACGTGCTACGAGCCTTCTGTGTCAGTTGTAATATAGCAACACTGTCGTATCACAGTGAAATATGCATTTTAGTGCAATGAGTTAAATGTTAAAACTTAAAATGCTTTGAGGCAGTAGTTTTCTTCAATGTTGGGATTTTAAGTTATGACTGAGGGAGCAAGTTGCCACTCTGCATGCTGAAGTCTTTTTGAAGTCATAATTTTGTGGGGTTTTTTATCAGGTTTAAAGTTTTAATAAAATATTTACATTTACATATGTGAATAACAAAAAGCAAGTAATGTTTTATACTGATAACCCTATCTAACAGACAGCTCTGTGTAAAAGTGATTTAACTCAACTAATCAGCATGTCATAGCCTATTCCTCAAGCATTCCTTCCCCGCCTCCCCCCCATAAGATACCTTAGACTGTATTTCAGATCTAGAAGAAGCTGTGCCATCCCCTCCTCCTATTGGTAAAGGCATCAGACAGCACAAGACAAGTATTCTGCCAAGAGGCTGCCTCAGGAAAGCCAGGCATGTCTTGAACAGACATGCCAGGGAGAAATAGGTGTTGGGTGGCTCTAACGCCTTATTACTGGGGGCGTACACCCTGCTCTATTTCTGAGGAACTGTTGGAAGGGACTGCAGAAAGTGAAAAGAAAGAGTCTCTTCAATTCCAAAGTAGCTGGGATAGGCAAACATGCGATAGCTTAGCACAGCAACACACTAATACGAAGCTATGGCAAGACTCCTTAGCGAAGTATGACCTGCTGGAGTAGCAGAAACAACGTCTGAAAGAGCAGCTAGACAGTTTGGGTAGATGGACAGTAGAGCCTTAAGAAAGAAGTTGTCTGTAATACATTTTTCTTTTGTCCAACCTGTCAAAAGTATGCAACAAAAGTGTTTGGTCAACAGCCATGTTTTTGGTACAGTCAAAACAGGTACAAATAATCCCAGCAACCTAAGGACAAAGGCCAAATTAAGGGCTATAATTAAAAATTAATTTTTAAAAACTTAATTTTTTATTCCCTTCTGGGCAACAAATTGTATCAGTGTCCTTTTGCTTTACATTTTGGAGAATTTGCTGAAGTTTACACTGATTACTTGTTACTTTTAGGGGACCACAGAGAACTTTAATACTTTTACAGATTATACCAATAATGCGAACTTAATTTATATGGTCTCTTGAATGCACAAACCCAAAGCATTTATTTAATAACACTTGTGAATTCAGTAGTCTGAAACAGAAAGATTTCAGTACTTTAAGACTATACAAAATATTTTAAATTAATTGTTTAACAACTTTAAATTAATAATTATAGTACTAATGAAAAACAGAGGGAAATGGTAGAAATAGAAACCAATTTTAGACTAAGTAGGAGACCTTTAAAAACAGTGTCTTTTCTTTTTGCTGAACAGTTGCAATCAGTATTGTATCAAACTTAATTTAAGCCTAGTACAAAAGCATTAACCTTAAAGCTATTTTTCCTTAACTGTACCCTAAAAACCTCACACCAATTAAGTTGTTACAGCATATTTTACAGTTACAGTTGCAAGCATATTTTTAGATCCACATAATTAAATAAAATTATATGATTAAGCAGCATGGTAATAAATTTCTAGATAAAAGGATTTCTGCAAAGACCAAGAAAGCTTTTCTACTTCAAAGCCTCTGCTCAAAACTTACATAGTGTCCTATGGTACTGGCATAGGTGTCGGCAATCCAGGACATCTCCCTCTCCCCTGTGCTCATATCAGGAGCAGGCACATCAACGCCAGGCCCTGTTGGCAACAGTGAAAACAGCTTTTAAGGATCAAACATGAATAGTTATCTTTAACCATTATTCCCTTGGGAACTGTGCAGGGCTTGGCAGAGAAGAACTGTTTTCCTGTTTAATCCTCAGTTTATTATGCAATCAACAGATTCTTCTGGACTCAATTCAGTTTTAGATGCCGTATCACACATTTGTACAATACTGTCAAAACTCCAACCTTTCACATAAGCCATTTGGTAAAATGAAGGTCAGTTTGTCAACAAAAAGTCAGAGTAAGGTAATGCATCAAAAGCAAATTTATATTTTTATTTTTCTGACGATCATTGCTGTAACAACAGGAAGGGTGCTTTCTAGGTATGATTTCTATATACCATGATGTTAACTGGGTTTTTTTTGCTTTAGAATTTCTTTTTTCTTCCTGGGTGAGTTTAAAAATTGAAGATAGGCTGTTCCTAGTCATTGCACTGTAGCACATGCATTTGATTTTACCCCTCACTTCAAGGAAGAGACATTACATCTTTCGTGATGAAATAAACCTTTGAAAGAACTTTCACACATCTGTTGTAATAAAAGCAAATTCTGTCTGTTTTTTCTAGATAACTAAAAATAGCATTTGCCCAACCTATTTAAGATCAGAGGGACTTGCTCAGCAAGATTTTAAATGCAACTCTGCCTCTACACATTTTTTTTCCTAAGTATTTTTGAAAGGTTTGTGAAAGCTGTGTAGCACCAACCATAGAGCCAAAAAGGAAGAAAAACTTAATCAAACCATTTTAATTGTCAGTGAACTAACAATCACTATAGCTGGCATAGTGAACAGTATTCTCCTAGTCACATGTAACATCAATAAGTGTGCTTATACAGAAGCTTAATTTAGATGACAAATACTCTGGCTGAAGAGCAGGAAAATGCAGATAAATGGATATACACTCCCAGGGACAGTTAGACATCAGGAATACATGACAGACCTTTAACTAGTTACAGGCCTTATTATTCAGTTGAGTAAGAACCTCCCCCAGGTAAAGATACCCCTTTTAATTACAAGTCGAGCTAGTAACATTCAGCTTTCTCCAGAGGAGACTTCCAGATGGAAACTCCAGACAGCAAGCTATCAGAACAACTCAGGGTTGAGAGTCTGATTGAAACACCTACTAACATTACAGAAGCTGAGGTTCTGTTACAACAGGCACCTATGCTTCTTGCCTATGCTTCTCTTGCAGCCTGTGGTTGCCATGGGTGAAGCCATCAACTTTCTCTGGGGTGGATCTTCTGTTTCCTTCCTCTGTTTCCTCAGATATCTGCCAAAAGCCTCAACTGAGACTACAGGAAACAGTAACAGTGAAGAGCCTGACATTAGAGCTTAAAATTGCAACAAACTTGGTCACAACTTTATAATCTACCTCTAAGAGAAATGTGATTCACTTCGGATCCTGTGAGCTCAGCTTTTGTGGCTTTTCATAGCAGAACAGCCACCAGAAAAAAAGTTAAGACACAGTTCCCTTTAAAATGCACTAAGATGCAATGACTCAATTCTTTGTGGCTCTTTGCTGAAAGTTCTATACCCAGCTCTGAAAAATACAGTTATTTAAGGATACTACTTAGCGGACGCTGCCAATGCACAATAAATCAGATTCCTAAATTTTAGTAGTAAAATTGTACAACATACCAATAAAGCCCTTTTTTGCCAGCTCCATGGTAAACCTTCTTGTGATCTTTTCCAATTCATTGTCCTGTAGAGAAAATGCAATAAATATCACAAGAAATCATTAGTGTTTATGAATATTTGCTAGAACTTATGCCCAAACATGAACAGACGCCCTTTTCTTTTAGAAGAAAGGGTGATTCATATATTTATATAATTTATATGCCACTCCCTAACAGACCCTTGGTACTCAGGCAGCACAAGGAAACATTCGGCTTTCTTTCCGTACATTCTGATCCACAACAAGTCGGGAGCGTGGCACAGGAAGAACCACCTGTGCTTGTGGCAGAGATTTCCAGCAAACAAATCTGATATCCTATGTGAGAGATTTATAATCAGCAACAGCAATAGCCGGCCTGCTGGTTGTGTAATCAACAGAGTAGAACAACTTCACACAAATTCTTACAGGAGTTTCGAGCTTAGACTCTCTGTTACGTATTCTAGTATGCCCTTCTGTACAAGTTATTTTAATTAGGGCAAGAAGGCAAGCCTGCAGTAAACTTTTTATAAGCCGAGTTAGTTATTATTCACACTGGAACACTGCATAGAAAGGTTTAATGGAGCATAAAACTATTTGTCAAAATAAACAAACACATTAACTTTTTTCTAAGAATAATTTAAGCCTTTATTAACAGTATCAACTTAAAAAAATTTCAGGTTCCAAATTACTTGTAGTCTTCTGACTTTAAGAAAAAAAGTAATAAATTAAATAATTGAAGTGTTCCACCTCTGAAACACATACCTTTTAAAAATTCTTTTCCTACCCACTGCATGCACAAGCTAAATTCAGCCTTTACAGAGGCAGAAGTGGCAGGAAGTTTTAAGTGGTCAGTAATGCCCTTAGAAGAGCTTTTATAACTGGCTGGCTTCAGTACTGCAGGTAACCGAATTTTTATCTATGATTAAGCTTACTGTGTAGTTCTTGGGATTGATCTTGACACCAGCCTTTGCCCCACCAAATGGCACATCTACAAGAATGCAAAGGAAAATCATTTTACTTTTTCAACAATAAAGGCAGAACACATCAGTAATATGTGTGAAGAATTATATCTTTGATTTTAGTGGTGAATTTGGTTTTGCCACATTCAGGGCTTCACAAGCGTAAGCTATAATCTCATCTAGTTACTCCTATAAAAATGGGAAATCTTTCGAGGGCAGCTTGAAAATGGTCTTTGAAATTCAGAAGCTCATGATTTAAATTTTCTATGCTTCAAGCTTTTGTACTTGGCACTTGTAGAAACAGTAAGTTTTACAGTTTATACTTTACTGGTTTAGCTCAAAAAATTTTACTTTGGAAGTCCTAAGTGAAGTGTCTCTACATACATTAAGAAGTATTTTGTTTTCTTATACATAATGTGCAGATTCTCTCCAAACTCCCCCACAATTTAGCAGCCACGTATGAATTATACTTCTTTATGACCCATAAAGGAATTTTATCCTTCTCTCTCCACAGCCCCCCTGCCTGAATCCTTTACAGCCTCCATCTGTTCCCCCTAAAATTAGCCCCCTCCTAATTTAAGTTTGTCATACTTCGATTTGAGTTCAAGAGCAGTACTTTTACGGGAGGGGGTAACTAGCAGAATTTGGACTTTTCGATGAAAATGTAATTTTATTCAAGTATCTACAGTAACAGCAGAGGGAATATGTATTATTATTTTGGTCACTATATATTTTTTCCCATCTTGCTACAGATTTTAGTCAGAGAATAGTGT
Organism: Fulmarus glacialis; assembly: GCF_000690835.1. NCBI lineage: Eukaryota > Metazoa > Chordata > Aves > Procellariiformes > Procellariidae > Fulmarus > Fulmarus glacialis. Next base: position 25,368 of record NW_009229100.1, read on the forward strand.
CTAAACCTTATTTAGTCCTTTAGATGCTTTTCTGTAAATTACATCAGTACCGATTGAAATTAAAGATTGTATCCTTGCTTGAAAAATTATCACTTACCAACCACAGCACATTTGTATGTCATTAGGGATGCTAAGGCTTTCACTTCATCCACACTAACATCCAAACTATAACGAATACCTGCAAAAGACACATGAGAAAAGAAGGAATTCACTGAACAACTTTACAGGTATTTATAAATTGGGAAACTTAATTCTAGACCAGTCATCTATAACATGCATGTATGTAATATATCCACGTATTTGCTTTAAGGCTTAAAGAACAATCCCCCATTCTCCTACTTAAATATCTATCTTTTACTTAGCAGAAATTGAAGACTTCAGCTGTTCACTATTAAGTAGTTTAACAGCAGCACTCAACCCTGGGGAGGAAGATGAGCCAAGCTGATAGGTAACTCAGAGTAGAGTTTTCAAGAGGCTGATAAAGCTCATCAGCATCCCATAAGATCTTTAGCTTTGGACTTCGTTCATTGCATATACAAGATGAACTTCATTCCTGAACGTAACTTATCAGTACGGGCTATAGTCAAGATCTCTTTGCTAGAGTAATGCAAGCTCCTGTTAACTTATGAGCCTTGCAATACATTGGCTATGGTCCAGCAAAACCATATGTAGCATCAGAGGTCTGGCTGCTAGGCACGGCCACATACCAGAAAGCAGCAAGCCACTCCACTAATTCAAATTTGTTCTAAACATTTTGATGGAATAACTCTACCCCAGCAAGATTGTGCGACCAGGCCATCCGTCCCACACCCGCATGGAAGCCAGCCCACACCTGCATCCCCTGCTCCAAGCCATTCAGCAGAACTGCAAGTGTGTGCTGACACATGGTCCAGATGCAAATTCAAATTATTGTGGTCTGATAGCAGCTTGGATGCAAAATGGGTGATCCCAGCCATCAAGGCAGTTCAAAACTGAGTGGAACATGATTACACAAAGGTAGGGAGATCTGTCAGCTGCCTGACTCTTACCAGTCTTCTAAAAAATGGGTTGTAGCTGTCCAATACATTGATTGAACATAAAGTTAAAAGTTATTCTGGAGTTGCAGAGTAGAAAATATTTAACCAAGCTGACAGGGCACATATACAGAACTACAGAAGCCTAAACATGACACTTAAGATCAACACAGTGCCCAAAGTCATGTGGCCCCAGCCACCTACCAAAAAACCTACAGCTGTATGTTAGCTTCTATCCAAGCTTCTACATCACTAAGCATATAACAAAGCCATGAAGAATTTATTATCCCCACCTCTACTCCCCAAATCCTTGGCTGTAGGTTATGCCAAGTTGCACGTTAGTTTGCAGCAGGCACAGAGTGTCCTTTAGATGCTAGGACAAGGCACCACAAGTTTCCTATTATGTAAAGGGAAGACCATATTCAGGTCCTCAGGAGTGAAAAAAGGCTAGCATACATTATCCAAACTAAAGCACTGTGCTGCTATGAAAGCCATTCCTGAATGCTCTGGAAACAATCCCAGTTTCAGAGGAACTGAGTGCTGCTCAAATAAAGCTGAGGGCCAAGTGCTGCTTTCTCATGTAGTTCAATCAGTAAAGAAAGTACCATGCCTCCACAGAACAGAATTTAAATTTAGTGTGTATATGGGGGAAGGGTGGTCTCCAAAAGCAAACTAACTAGTTTCTGACTTAGGTAGCTGTAAGGTATTAATGTCTGGGCTTTCAAGAACCTTCACACAGGAAGTAATACTTGAAATTTAAGTGGAATCCATCAGAGCCCAACAGACCAGTCAAAGTTACAACGTACGTGGTTTTTTAACACTTCTTACTCCGATCCTTCAGAGGAGTGGTTATCCTTCTGTCAAGCCCTGAGCAAGAACAAACACCACCTATGGCACTGACTGTTCTGCCTGGGGACACTGTTCCCTCTTGGTTGAGCAGGTACTCTGGGGACAGGTCTCATTTGAGCATTGCTCAAGCCAGCCAAGTCTGAAGCCCTGATCTACGCCGGGCAGAAATGAACTCTGCCCCTCCACCCCCACCTGAACTAGGTCACTGTGTATTTATTCAACCCATATATTTATTCAAACTTCAAGTTGCATACACAAAGCAGTTTTGCTATAACTATATTCCTGCAGGCACACAAAATGTTGTTTATTGATATATGGAAAACAGCAGTGGGCTAAATAGTTAGGGATAGTTATTTTATACTGTTTTAGCAGGGAAGCAAAACACGAAAGGAGAGAGCAGCCTCTTCTGCACATCATATTGAAGATGGGATCTGAAAAGGTGAACAAGCAGCAGTTTAACTAGAAGACTCAAACACACGCAAAACAGTTATGTCTCCAGTTTCCTTGCATTACAGTCAAGGGTTACTATAAACTTTACTGTAATAAATATTAAACTTTCATACCAAGGAACTAGGGAAAAAGCCCCAAGGCTAAAAAAGTACTGAAAGACTTTCAGCTGAGATGCCTATTTGTCACCCACGTACATATACCAGAATAGGGAAAACTTTTAGACTTGAGGCCGAAACTGTCCTTTTCTGGACAACTTCATATTTTTGAGCAAGATTTAGCTTCTTCTCTAGCCTTTTATCAGCTTTAAGTGAAATGGCTTGTCTGCTGGCTTTATCTTCTTAAGTGGGATACTAGTCAGTTCTGAGAGTTGTGCTGACTTCACTAGCCACTTTGTTCCAGTTTATCTGCTAAAAACTTTCATTACCGTGTCAGGCATAGTTCAAAGTGTGGATTCCAGGTTCCCTGACAGGTGTGATGATTTTTTCCCTTCTGTGGCATGAGAGGGTAACATTTAAGATGTGCTAACATTTCATTCCTTTTCACAATTTGGCCAGTTACGGTTTTCCAGGAATTGTAATTACTCTACAGGAGGCCCACCTCTTGACAGGGAAGTTATTTGTGTTAAGCTGTTAGGACTGATGAGAAGCAGGCATCTGAGAATGCTGTACATTCCATCTGCAAGGGGATGCACAAAGATAAAAGACTTAATTTATATTCTATTTGGACATCAGTGAAATTTAGTTTGACAGCTTCCTAATTTGGCAGGAGGAGAGTATTGCCATGCATTTGTATGGCTCTTTTGGCAGCGTTACTATGCATTCAATAGTCTGAGTCTAAAAATGGACCCTATACACAGATAAAATACTGTTGTGTTTGTTTTTTTTTTAAAGATTCTTAATATATAAGCAAATGAAAGTCACTGCTACATAGCAAGATTATTATTTTTTTAAGCCCTGGCAAGTCCCATGCAGTAAGTCTCTGGAAACTTGTGACTTTTACAGCAAACTAGCTACAAAAAATAGTTTGAAGAAAGCCTCAAGTTACAGTATGACTCACTGCCATGGAAAATACTTTTCACTGGAAAACATACAAATTCTTGTTCTAGTTGAGAATTCTCTTTCCTTGCCACACCCCAAGAAGTTAAACAGTATGCTAAGAGAGACTTTGTTTTTCTATGCACAAGACCTTCTAGATGAGGAAATGTTTTCATTTTAATTTTATTTTGTTACTGGTCAGTATAAAGAGAATGCTTTATCATCACATTGCAGTGTCTATGCTTTTAAAACTTCTTTTTTTATGATCTGTATTTTGGAGATATTATACTTTACCCAGTTACCTCTTGCACTGAGTCCAATAATTGTTTTGACCAAAGTGAAATTTGCTTGTGATTTAGGCTTAGCTTCTTCAATAGATGCTATGGATTAATTTCCACTTTTCCAAATGGAGGTAGCAAAGCCCTTGAAACACAGTATTTTTAAAATAAATGTCAATGTAGTAATTATCAGTAAGACTGTATTTTGGATTCTATAATAATAGCAGTCAGTTACCATTTTACTCAGGAGGTTTGTACTAAGGAGTGTACTAACAGGCATGTAACAAAGATCTTGATTTCAAAGAAAACTGGCTATACATTCTACGAGATTTTACATTTTACAGATTTCAGTATGTTCCGTGATGGTCAGTGTGTTTACTATGCTTCCTTAGAAAGCATGGTGTACAGAACCACCAACTTTTTAAGGATGATTACTGCCTAAAAATTTACACTTAGAAAAGTTAGTGTAATTTTTTCCTGATCTTCTAGTGCAGTGATCTTAAATGGTAGTATCCACGTATGCCCTCACCACTAATGAGCATGAAGTATTCAAAGACAAGTCTCAAAACTAAACAGTTGCCATAGTAACAGTTCAGAGCAAAACACTTGGTAAACTACTCCTCCTGCACTGAGGATCTTGCAAATCTTAGCAAGTCTCTCAAGTTCCCCAGAACCTGGAACAGATTTACATCTCAGTCTGAATTAATATCTAACCGAGGCTTTTGTCCTGCTTTGACTTCGGTGTTTTCTTCTAGTTATGATCATCTTTTGATCTTTGAAACTAATTTGGATCCTTTACAGATGACAATTCTTGTTAAGATGGTGCACTTGTTCTGCTCACCTCTTAGCTGCAAAATGCTTGCTCATCAGAACAAGCGTGTCAAGGCAGCAGCTATCCTACACTATCTATACAGCACTCAGCAAAACAGATTTCATGATGTCATTTGAAACATTTTACGACTGACTACAGCCATACTAATCTCCCAATTAGCAACACTGGATTCTGCAGTGGCTCTATGGGTTGACAGCTTGCCTGAGCCTGTCCAAAGGCTGACATTACACCCAGTGTCTAAAGGAGCTTCAGTAAAGATGCTCACCGTGTTCAAACTATTCAGCAAAATCCCCAAACCAAACCCATAAATCAGCTCCAGTGTTTATTGTAATGACTTAGCTCCTTAATGTTTTAACTCTGGATTATGTATAACATTTTCATTTAGATGAAGTTTGGGAAGTAAGCAAGTGAGACTGTGATTATACTACTATCAAACTCTACGTAATCATTGACACCTAACGCAGTAGGAACCGATGTTCCAAGCAATCCTTAGGCTCTTTCGGAACAAGTACATTTTTCTAAATCCAGAAAAACAATCCAGCCTTCCCTATAAGGAAACTGTTTAGCCTTCTTTAACCATTTGGAAAGTGTGGTAAATAGCACAATGACAAATTTGTAATTATTGAAGACAAAGAAATTCCAGACCAACCCAACAAAGCAAGATGAGTAATTCAGTGCTGGAAAACAAGAACATTCCTAAATTCAATTCACTAACTGCCAAGAGAGGAGATAAAAATATTTATCTCTTCCCACACAGCATTAGCCAGCTATAACCTGGGGCAGGAAAGAGATTCCCCTATGGACACATCCCACCATTCTGATTTAACCAGAAGTATCTATTCAGCGACCATTAAGGTACTCAACCAGACAGAATACTTCAGTATACCACTTCTTTATACTTTTAATAAGCTGTACTTACACTTGAAATATACTTAAACATATATGTTTATTTCATTCTGTGCAGAGAAAAGCCAAGAATATTCTCTATCGAAAAAAAGTGTGGTGCCTTAGTAAGATCTTGTGTTTTAAATGCAAATATGGCAAATTTAGTATACCACCAGGCAAGCACGTATTACCTGAATTCATGCACTTAAAATATGGCTATGAAGTAGAGTCTCACCTATAGAACCTACCTCAACCCTACCTAAAAGATTACGTTGCTCATTAAACTGCACTCAACACTGTAGTAACAAGGACTGATAGGGAGAGCTGCAGAAACACTACTTCCATGCAGATATTAATACCACGCACATGGGTGCGTGCAGAGGGCGGAAATAACACACGAGTTGGCCCTGGCTAGTCCAAATGCCACAGGAGCCACAAAACAATAAGCCACCATAGTGCTGACATGAAGCAGGCAAATTCCATGCTCTGCCTATGAGTTTATTTCCTAACAAGATGGAGCTGTTGCAATTCATGCAAGGAAGAATACCTGCAAAAAAGAATACCCAGAGAACAGGAAGGAGACTATCACGCAAGAGATTCCCCTCCTCACTCCCTCCAACACGTGTTTATTCAGAAAGCCCAATGCTGAGAGAGGTATGATCTCTCTATAAATAGACAAGGAGCCAACAGCAGCAAGGGAAAACAACTATTTAAGATCAAGGACAAAGCTGGCTACTGCACAAACAATATGAGCTGATTATATGAAAAAGCTGAGACTGAAAAGATTCACAGCCAGAAGAGCGAGGCATAGCCTCCTGCAAGAATATCAGAGGTAAAAATACAAACCAGCTATGGTTTACTGAGAATTGCAACTAGTTTATTAAAGGACAGCAAAAGCATAGGACACCTATTCCTTGTCCTGTTTTTTCAATTTGCAATTTAAATATATACCCACTGTTGTACTAATTGTAAGGTTAAGTACGCTCTACAATAAGAAAATAGAAACCTATGAAAATAAGGCAGTCGTATAAGCTTTAGCTGTAACACTGCAAGTGTTGTTATCACAGTTAGGTTAATTACCTTTTTTTTTCTGTAAAACTCTCATATTCCTTTGAAGTTAGATTGGTTTCCATATTTTATTTCAGGTTACAGATGGTCTATGTTACAGTTCCATCTGTTGCATGGTCCCTAGGGTACATTTCCATGTCTTACTCTCTAAGACTCCTGGGCCAAAGACAGGACCTCAGAACTTTCATCCATGCATGACTTAAAAAAACAAAGTCACCAGTACAACTGCAGGATAAATGGAGCTCTGCTGAAGTGAAGACACCTTATAGCGCTACTTATTACTTCCCCCACTTACAAAGGGGAATAAACAATGTCACAGTAGCCAAGACAACACACGGTCCAACTCTTATATGTAAAGCTTCTTCTTTTGCAAGTAAGGTTACCATCATGATGTATGTATACAGTTTTAGACAAGGTAATGTGTACAACAGAGGCTATTTGGTGACTGGGCACTGAGATTAGCATCAGCCTTAGACCTCTGCAGTTGGAAAACTGCAGCAAGGACAGCATGAATAAATGTCACCTTATGCAGTAAGAAGCTCTTTAACACGAACTTACAAGTCAAGTGAGGAGGATAAATCCTGATTGGCAGAAGAAAAGCAGACAAAATCAGAAGATAGGAAAGTTTTGTAATGCAGTTCCTTCCACTAACCAGCCAAAGCAGCACACACAGGAAATCAGATTCATTCACCTCCAAGTCAACTGAGCAAATAAAGCAAGAATCATCTGTCTTTATATACAGATAGTGAACTTTGAAGTAACATATGACGAAGTTTTTCAAAATCCCTATGTAACTGAAAGTCAGACTAAATCTACTCTGGAACTAAAGATGGTGTTAAAGCCTTTCAGAACTGAAGAAGCCATTGAGACTTGGTTAAGGCAATTTGGGTGAGCATAAACAAAAGGTTAGGCTGTTTCCCAACTCCGATTCATTTGGTTTCATTGGTAACAGACCTGTTGGACAGTCTGTTAACATGAAAAGGCTTTAAAAAGTTTTAAAACCACTTAATAGCTTCATCCCCGCAGTAGATGCTGCCTAACAAACATGGAATCATTTCCATACTACTAAGCAGATAGGAACCCAATAAGCTTATTCATATTTGCACATTGGTTATTTTCACTAATCTATTCTCTGAAACTGACCTATTAATGAAACAGCCGTGAGCAACCATGTGAAAAAGCAGCTTAACCAGTTCTATACCTTTCACAGACCCTGATAAAATTATTTACAAAGATTCATTATTTTAAGTAGGAACGACCGGAGTACTTTTCAACAGTCATCTGTATTCAGCCATCTCATTTCCTGTACCCCGTTTGGTTTGTTTTAGTTCTTCAGGCAGCTGTCAGTGAGTGAACAAGAGCAGCTGTGGTTTCCTGTTAGTGCTGGCCACTAGCATGCAAGTCACTGCATAAGCAAGGGAAAGCGTGAACTACTTCAGCTACCACGCAGCATCAGTCCAGGCATATAAATACTAAGTTTGGATTGTAAGCAACTTAAGTTCCAACACACAAGAAAACTGCTTATCTCCATGTTCTCGATGGGATGAGGAGGCTTCTAACTAATTTTCCTTTCCAGCAGACAGTTACATTGCAGAAAACGGAGTCTTTAAAACCTGGACTTGCGTGCTGGACTGCGAGGCCTACCACTTAAACAGGTATATTCATGACCGTTTTGTAAAGATTCCTAAAGCACAGCAGAAAAGCACACCAAAAGAAAAAGAATCACCACCTCCTTGAGTTGCAAAGGTTTGCAACCTCCAAAGCAGAATTAAGGATTCATTGCTACAACAATAGGTAAGCACCACAGGATGCAACAAGAAATGTTTTTTCCCCCATTCTCTCAATGAGTGGAAAAAACCCACAAGTTACACACTGAAAAGAAAGCATGCTTCAGTACTTAGTGCCAGTTTTCCTGAAAAGCTCTTCTCTTGACCCAATGAAGAATCACCTGCGCTACCGTGTAGTGACAACCGTGTCTGACACAATCAAGTTGACTTGTGTTTCTAGACTTGTTTTGGGGGGAGAGGAGGAGAGTAGGATAAGCCATTAAATAACTTCCTATTTTTATTAACTATGCTTTAGATTGTTAGAGCTAGGGTATTAAGAGCATCATACTTCTTGAACAGAACTATGACAGTCCACTTTCCCACCAAGGTGTGGAAGTTTGCCTATGCAAAAAATGTAAGACTGATCTTGAATTTGCCCTCATCCAGCCCAACCCATGTGGTCTGCCATTCCATTTCTGTATCAGGCCACAGTAATCCATCCAGTCAGGAGCCTTATTGCCAAATCAGGCCTCTTCCAGCATTCTCTCTGCTGAGTTATTTCTACCTGCAGGCAACAGAAGATAGCAGAGAAGGACCAGCAGTCAAGGAACTGCTGGACTTCTACGGGCAGGTATCATCTGCAGGCACATGTGAGTTTTAAACTTGCTTCATAAAGATCAACCTCGCATTAAGAAGTTTGGCACTTCCCAGATTTGGGCTAGACTACTAAGCAGGTGTTGAGGTTTCACCCTAGAAGAGAATGAGCATGCAAAGAAATTGAAGATGACGTCTGTGACAGAAGCAACATAATCTAACTGCTATAACGTTAAGCTAAAAACATTTACTAGAAACAGAAGGTGCTGCTAAAGTGCAGATAATTCAAATGTTTATTTAGTCTCTGTTTCCTCAAGTAATTGAGCTGTCTCCAGGTTTAGAGCATTTAAATCAAGATTTTTTAATTTGATTTACAGTACAAATTCTTCACTAGTTCATGGTTAAATCTGTAAATGACCTTACAAACAAAAACAGTATACAGAAGTAACATACAATGACTAATGAAGTATTTTGGTATGGGTGTATAAAGAGAAATGGGGAACAAAATTCAAGGAAGACAGCCTTTAAAAGACTAGACCCATTTGTTTTCCTGCATTCCATACTTGAATCTTAAAGTGCACTTTGATCATTTGCCTAATCTGCATACAGAACAGTATTTAAAATTCTTTAAACAGCATCTTATCCTTCAGCTTATTAGTAAGTAATAAACAGGCATACTATGTACTTTTTCTGCGAATGTACTTAAAGATGTAAAGCCAGATTTGATTACAATTGCTATAACATGTAAACCTCAAGAAATACAAGCGATGAGCATTTAAAGTACAATGCTCCTTAAAAGAATGACAGAGATGACAAAGCATCCCTACTTGCTAGCGATTACCTAGCAGTAACCAAAGGCTCTCTCTTTCTTAGCACAAAATACAGATCCTTAAAAAACAAATTGGTATGGGGAACCTTATTTTATCAAACTTTACTTTTCAGTAAGTGCAAAGTTAAAGTTCACAATTCTGCATCTGAAAAGATCTGGAAGCTGTGTTCCTCCTACTGCTCTGCAAGCCTTCCAGATGCCAACTCGTCCCTTCATTTAAAAAGTGGCCTTATGTCCCTTGGTGTTTCTTGCTGGTGTGAATTACTTGCATCGGACTCTGGACTCCACAGAGTGTGAGACACTCACTTCAGCAACTTTTCCTGTATCATACTATTATGGAGTTTGAGTCGTATTGCACTGGGCTTTGCCATTTTTTCCCTGTGGAATCTACTAGGATTCTAGTTTAAAAACCACTTTTAGACAAAAGCTCAAGTTGTTGGTGCATTTCCAGTGGATCCAATGTACCATAAAGGCAGAAATATCTTTACCACCCCTTTTCTTTGCAGTTTAAGTAGAAATGTTCTACTTCCTCCCACCTTTTTTCACAGCAGGTTTCAAGCAGTCGATCTACGCTTATCACACACCCCATTTAAATTTACTACAAAGCCAGATCTGTCCTCTGACAGTGAGCAAATTCCTAGAGAGTATTAGAAGGTGAAATCCATTTATGATCACTACGCTGAAAAGAGTAGAAAGGAAATATCATTCGCAATTCATTCCCTAAACCCATGGGGGGTGGGGAGTGGCACAGGAAGAAAAGGACACACTGTTAAGACTTAGTATTTTCTTCACCTGTCATTTCCAACTGCCTTGAAATTTACGGTTGTAACTCTCCACAAATGCTCCAGTGCTTGCTCCAGTGTCAGTGGAGACGGGCATAGGAAATGCTACTGAAAATGAAGAAATTCTGTTGAGGATTTAGAAATGTAGGTATCAGGAGAGAAGGTATCCAATCACCCAGTTGGTGTTTTTTGCTCACGTACAGAGTATTTTATAATTCTTTGGTGCAAAAATATTAATTCTTTCAGTTCTGAGCAATACTAATGTGAAATATTAGAAATTATCGTATGTTAAATAGTATCTTGTTACTTCATTTGCCACTGAACTGTATTTTGTTATGCAAGCGGGGATCTTAAGACTAACACAGGCTGTACAGAAAAGGACTTCTTGTAAGCAGCAGCAAAAAGTAACTTAACCTAAGCAGTGACAAAACAGAAGCATAATAACCATCAATATTTTAAAAGAAATTATAGCAATGGCAGAGAAACAGTAGCTCCACAGAGTAAGCTTCAGCCATACCCAACTTCAGCTACAACCAAGTCTGATGCCAGTAACTCTTGTTTCAAGTAATCACCAGAAGTTATTTTGAGTTAGCCTCTTTTGAGTAACAATTAAACACGTCACAGGACGCTCACTACATATTTGATTTTGGAAAGTTAGGAACCACATTAACAGGATAGATTATTTGTGCTGCAAAGAGAAAAATTCCCACGTCATATATACACACCAGCTGAACTGATTATCAAGAATACATTTACCTAAGGACACCCTTCCTGCTCTGTTCTAGAAGTCAGAGGTCTTCACTGATAAGAAATCACACAGAAAACTTTGCTGTCTGCAACGGTCATTATTTACCACAAAGTTGGTCTACGCTGAAGAAAAAGAAATGTATTTACAGCCTATAGAAGCTCTGGTTTGAGAGAGTCCTGAACTGGTCTCCCATACTTAACTGTCCACAAAGATCAGAGCTCCTGAGTAAGTTACGCTGAAGGACATCTGTATTTGTTTTTCAAGGAAATGCCATCTACCCCGGACTCGAAGGGAGTTCGATCCCTCGGAGATGGGGGCCGATGCCACGCGAGCTCAGCTCTGCTCAGCCCCTGCGGGACCCACCCGCCCGCTCCCT
>NW_009229101.1:0-3541 GCF_000690835.1 Fulmarus glacialis
CCCCTCAGCAAAGCGGAGGCGGGCTGAGGGCCGGAGCTGGCTTCTAATTTCATCCGGATTCAGGTAACGCGTTGTCGCTCTCTTAGCCCTTTAGCCCCGACGAAATACAAAAGTGATTCACAGCTGCTTGGTTCACTAAAACATTTTTAAGCCAGCGTGTAGGCCTTATCTCAATGTAGTTGATGCTTAAATGTAAAGAAAATATTTTAAAGGGATTGCAGTCTCAACCAACAGTTGATACATGAAGACCTTTTCCCTGCAGAATTGGTTTTACCTCCGTGTTCGATGCAAGCATCGTGCTTGATCCCAGGTTGTGATGTGTGGGTGCGACGGCAGCTGACCGTGCCAGTGACAGCGTCCATTTTCGGTGTCATTATCACAAAAATTTACCTCAACGTGACACCACTGACAGCGGCTACCTACCCTCCCCACACTTTTGGCCATATCCTCCGTTCCCAAATTGTCCCAAATCTGGGTTCTTCTATGCTAATTAGGATAGTTCACCCGTAGCTCCAATACTTGTTTCTTTGGCTTTACAAGCAGTTTTTGTTCTCGTAGTGCTTATCTTGGTACTCCCTTATTTGGCTGATTTACGGTGTCATCACCTTCCTTCCTTCAGGGCCATGTAATTGGCTACAGAGGTTGAATAATGTCTTTTGTCTCATTCCTCACGTATCTCCAACAAATCCCTCCTTTGAGACTTAGACGAATTATTCATACTTCAAATAAGTCTCACTTGTGTCTTTTTAATTGGAAATCTCCATCCTTAGGAGACTTCAAAACTTTCCAGTACCGCTCAGTGGTTTCTTCCCATTGGCATATATTCTGTTGGAATTCCTCTGTATTTTTTATGGAGAGGTTTTCAGGGTGAGTCGCGGTTGTCATTATCGGTGAGGGCCATGACATTTACAGCTCAGATGAGTGTATTCTTGATACATCCAAAATTTACACAAATTACTACAACCAGTATTAGAAACATAATCAAAGTTTGAAGTCAGCTCTGTAACCACCCTGTTAGAGAGAATCCCGTCCCGTGAAGCATTTTATTTAACCACCCACTTTCCATACTGTTCCTCAGGTCATGGCTAGTTTTTGCCACTTGCTTCATTTGATTCAGTTGTTTGTCCAAATTTTCAGTGATGTTTGGGATATGGACACAGCAACTGTCATTGCTCAAGTCCAAATAGCCACAGACTCCATGTTCGCATAATAGAAGTAAATCTAAGGCCAGGTGATTTTGTGAAGCCTCTCTTCTCTAGCTTTTTCTATAACCATTCTCTTCTCTTCTCTTCTCTTCTGCCGTGAAAAGCGTATTTAATAAAGCTTGTACATCTCCCCAGCTGGGATTATGTGTTAGCATTATAGTTTCTAACAGTTGGTACATTTTCTTCTAATCTTAAGCTTTCTATACAAAAATACAAAACCATAAAAACATAAGGTACCTCATCCCATTTTCCCATCCGATGGCAAAATAACATCAATTTAATACAGTAATATAATCTAATGATCCGTTTTCTGGCCAGACCTCATCATCGTCCAATTTATAATACTGCCACCACTGGTTACAATATCTTTTCATTTTTAGTCATCGGATCACCTCCGAACTTATTCCAGTTTTTCAAAATACAACCCAAAGGGCTACGTGGAGGAATCGTGTACTGGTACGATCCCATTATAACCAAATACTTAGTTAATTACCTATTTGCCGGCTCTGACCCCCCTGGTCAGTTTATGCGCGCTCGGCTCTGACCCCCCTGATCAATTAAGGCAGCCTTTGCCGAGCGTCTGTGTGCAACTTTCCTGATGCGCGCTCAGCTCTGACCCCCGATCAATTAAGGCAACCTGCTGAGCATCTACATGCGACTTAAGTTTTTGTGTTTTTTTTTTTTAATCCGCGCAGCTGTAATTTCAAAGGAGTACTTGCCAACCAATAATTCACCCCCCTTTCACCCTTTTCCAAATATCTCTGTCCGGGTGTTGCACCTCTGAGTCGCTCATCGCCCTGACCTCGGAGAGGATCCGAAGGAGTCCCCGATCAATAGGTGGGTGCGCGCTGGAGCTCTGTCCAGTCCGAGCCGCTGTTGGGGACAGCGAGACGATCTGGGCAAGGCCTTATGGCAGTCCCACCTGGGTCACCAGAAATGTTGTCCCAAATCTGGGTTCTTCACCCGGTGTGCAAAGAGCCAAATAACGCAAAGGGCCGAGATACTTGGTTATTTCATATCTGCACAGAGATGGGTGCTAGGTGGTAACTCCACAAATCTAGCACACCCCGGTTAACACAAGGTAAGCATTTTATACATTCCAGGCAACAGTATCGGTACTTTTCACATTTATGCCTAGTCACCCTTGTTCTCATTGGTTCTTGCAATGCCTCGTCTTCACTTGAAGTCACAGCATTCTCCCTTTTTACTGCGCATGTTCTGTGGGGAAGGGGCTTTGTTTGGTAGGGGGCCTTCCCTCCCCGTGGGTGGGGTTTTTTACTATGCTAATTAGGATAGTTCACCCGTAGCTCCCTTTGTGACCTCAGCCTGTGTCACAGAGCCCCTTCTCATCATAACCCCGCTCCCCAAACCCTCCCTTCACTTCCCTGCGAGGCCTCGGCGAGCTCTCGGATCCAGGGGGACGCGAGAAGTCCCTCCTGTACCTCAGAGACGCAGAGGACACAGGGAGGCGGTGGCACAGCTGTTTGGTGAAGCACAGGCGAGGACGTCGGGGAGGGGGTGCTTCCCAGTAGAAGACGTCAAAATCCTTCCCCCGGCACCTTCACGTGCTGACCCAAAGCAAGAACATGACAAACCTGGAAGCACTGATCACCAACATCGAGCTCTGCAGCAAGACTGACGGCTGCAGCACAGTCACGTTTCCCACCCTCAAGAAGCTTTCCGTCAACAGTAAGGCCTTTGGGAGCTCTCTGATGAGCTCACTGCAAACAAGATGAACGGCACAAGTCGTTGTGGGAAGTAGTGGGGTTTGTCCGTGCAGGGGAGGCCCCTAGGAACACCCTGAGCCCCGCAGAGTCCGATGCATGCAGCACCCTCCCCTTGCCATGGTGGAAGTCCCATGGATGGGTTTTCCTCAGCAGTGGGTCACACTCAGGGATCTGGCTCTGAAGGGAAAGATGTCCTGTTGGAAGAAGGCTGAGGCCAGTCAAAGATTTGGCCTGTGTCACAGATGGATTTATCCTCTGAGGCGTGTTGGAGCACACTTTCATCTGCTGTCTCCTAGTCTACAGATGCGCTGATGGGCCGTGAGCTGGCTGACTTAGAGCTTGACGTGTCTTTCCCTTGCTTTCCAGATGTCGTTAGTATTTGGAGCAGTGTGTCTAAGCATGTTCGGCAACAGCTCCTGCAGGAAAAGGTGGGATCCTACCCTATCCCTCCCCTCGCCCAGATGGCTTCAGGCATCCCGGCAGCCCTGTGCCAGCAAGTGCCTCTGTTCTTCCCAGAACTGCATTGCGATTTACAGATTTGCCACAAATGTGCCAAAAGACCAGCTTCTCCGTAAATTAGGAGACATAAAATAAAAAAATAAATTTAAA
>NW_009229102.1:0-2210 GCF_000690835.1 Fulmarus glacialis
CCCGCAGCACCACACAACACTGGAGGCACCTCGTTACTCGCGGTCCCGCGGAACGAAGTACCCACGCACAGTACCAAGACAGCTGGGAGGCCCGAGCCAGCCCCGGCGTCCCGCGCGCGGGGGCAGCCGAGACTCAGAGCCAGCCTCCTCGCTCCCCGTCCTCCGGCCACCTCTTCTTCTTCCTCACTTCCTCCTCCGGCTGTGGTTCTTCAGTTCCTCCAGCTCCTTCTCCATCAGGTGGGACTCGGCTGTGGTCTCGGAGAGCTGCAACGCAGAGCGAACAACAACAAGCGTGAGTTACTCCCACGCTACGGCTGCGGGGCTAAGACGGGATCTGCGACCTCGCAGCCTCGGAGACGCGCGGCAGGAGGCGAAAGCCCCGTAGAGGGATCGGAGATTGCTCTCCCTCTGGAGAAGCTCCTCTTGTCGTGGCAGCGCACGCGGTGACACATTTGTGCCTCGGAAGCTTTTCTGATTGCATAGCACAACCTTTCCGTGGAGACGTCACCGAGATTTACAGCTGCAGGCCAGCACCCGTGCGAGGGAATTCCTTCCCGTGTGAGTGGGAAGGAAGCCGAGATTCCACACTTCACGGAGATCGCCTGGAAAACCTGGAGAGCAGCTGGGGTTTCCGCTAAGTGCGGTGCTCCAGCCACAAAAGCCGCTTGCCAGTTTTAAAACACGGGAAGAACGTAAGGAAGGAAAATGATGAAGCAGTAAGCGTTTGCTTGGACCGACATAAAGGCTAAAATAGACTGAGAATACACATGTATTCTATTTCACCGAAAATGTCTCCAGATTTTAAGCATGAAAGCTGTGATCTCTCGGTAAGGTTGAATTTCGGTTTATTTAGGGCTTGGGAATTCTTTCACCCATAGGTTTACACATGGAATAGATGCCACACCACTTGTCACAACAGATGGAAGCTTTACTCTTCTGTGACCAGAAAGGGTGGCTACAACTCGGTTTCACAGTTAGGGAAGAGGCCAGAGAGGCAAGAAAATGGCGTATTCCATGCAGAAAGGTAAAGAGGACACAGGGCACTGGCAGGGGCTCCTCTCTAATCAGTCACAGTGTTCAGGAAAGTCAAGCTCTGCTGTGGGGGGAACCTTCCCCTCTTCCCACAGAGGAGATCAGACTTTACTCCCACAGTCACTTTGCCGTTAAAGTTGTCTTGCATAGCAGGATAAAGTGGAAAGAGCAGGGTGCAGCGAGAATGGCCTCCTTTGGCAGTCCCAGCACCCTTCGCTCGGGCATTTCCGCTGCTACGGGCAAGTGACGGCTTGGCAAAGACTCACCATGTCCAGCAGAATATCCACTTTCAGCCGAAGGAGGTTGTTTTCTTCCTCGAGCTGCTGGTTTCGTTTGCGCAAGCGCTGCATTTCCCTGCGATCCCCCGTGAAGCTTCCTGATTCTGGAAGGAAAGAAAGAGGTCAAAACAGGGATTGTCAGCCAACCGTGGCCACTTCAGATCAAAGCAAGCTGAGCTGCACTCTACCTGCCACCCACTGGCCATTTTCAAACTTGAGGCTCTGGCCAGCGAGGTTCATGGTGGGGATGCCGTACTCCAGGCCCAGCTCAATCTCACGGGTCGATCTATCCAGCTGCAAGGAGAAGATCACACTCAGCATTTTACAGAAATCCAAAGCCAGCCCCTGCTCTCCCACTTCTTAGCGACTGGCATTCCAATGAAAGCTGCTGGTCCAACTGGCCCTGGAGCCTGAAACCCTACTGCAGTCACGTACTGCTGCAGTAGAGGACTGGCTCCTCTCACTACCGTCCCTGCACTTTCTCCCACCCAAACATACCCTCGTCTCCCTGGGCTTAGAGACCGTTGGTGAGAAGCTTTAGGTGAAAGTTCTGGGCTGTGGGTGGGGCGATGATGACCTTTCCCTGAGCTATTCCATTTTTACCTTCATATCTGATTGCTGGTGATCAGAAACGGTGCCGCACCGCAGGAGGAAAGAGGCACAGCTGGGGGCTCTTGTAAGGGCTATGGCACCCACAGCAGGAGCCACCCTCCCCCTGTCGCCAAGCAAGCATTCCCGCAGGCAAGCCACGGGACTCACCAAGTGCAGGTTGGAGAGAGAGGCACATTTCCTGGGGGGGGTCTTCTTCGGGCTGAAGGTGTTCCCGAAGAGCGGCATCGCGCGCTCCCGGCTGGGCCTACGGGGCGCTCCCGACAGCCTCGTGCTGCTCCCCGAGCCAAG
>NW_009229103.1:0-11235 GCF_000690835.1 Fulmarus glacialis
AATAATAATAATAAAATAGTACAATACTTTTACAGTTTAATTTAAATGAAATTACTCTGCACCTTTTCACTTTCAATAATTACACTTTGTAAGTACTACTTTAGAGATGTCTTAGGAAGGATTTGCTGTTTTGTCCCCTTCTGAAACTGATCAAGTATCTAAATTCAAATTTCTTTTGGAAGAATTAGCTAATGAATAGTATATCTGTATTGGAGCATAACACAAATTTGTAGTTATAATTTTCCCAAGGAAGAATTTCTTATCTCTACCTCATTTGATCTCATTTATCTCAAGAGTTAGAAACATGGTGGTAATATTAAGGTAGAACAGAATGAAGAGCAGCATTTTAGGAAAACTATAGAAGCATTTAAGAATAGATGCATTCAGTAGATGCTCTAAATAAATATACATATGCTTAATACATAATCAAGGTTTTAAAAGATCAGTTGTACAGACACAATAAAAAAAAAAAAAAAAGGCAGGGTACTAGAGAATAGATTATCCCTGTAGCATCTTTGACTGAAGTAACTTTCAGGCTATCATCAAATATGTCAGTTTTATGCTATTTAGGTGTTGACAGTAGAAATGATGAATAGAATTTATTTTCTTGTAAGAAAATCCTGTCAGAGCTCAGTGAAACGAAATAGGGTAACGTTCTTAGGGATGGAATCTACATGGCGTGCTGCATGCTTATTAGAGGTCTATTTGATGCTGCACAACTTAGGGTTCCCAGTGTCTTCTGTGAACGGAAGTAGTAGTATTATCCATACTATCCCCTCTTTCTTTATAGTGTTAGCTGTAGTAAATGGCATTTTAGGTGATACTTTAGTTTCAGTGCCTTTCTTACTGGGATCATAACGAACCAGCACCTCTGGTACAAAACGCATGCCTGAAGAATGGTATAAGGTTAGCAGCACGGCCAAGTAAAAATGTCAGGAAGGAATAGGAATTCTGCATGCCCCCTCCTACACAATGAGACTTATGGATGTTTTTGAAAGGAAAAGGAGACTTTATGACAGAATGGGATGGAAAGCACATTAGAGGTCTAGCACTGAGAGCTAAGGAATTGCAAGCATAAGGGAGATGTTGGTAGTCAGTTAAACTATTGCCTTCTCCTGCCTCAGTGTGTGGACCACTGTTCTGATTGAAAGTGACAACAAGGCGGGGAGGTGTGCGGGGAGAGAAGACAATGTTGTCCTGACAGCAGATGAGGATGACCAAATTTCTTGGACTATCTGGGTAAGGTGGCCAGGCAACTCTCTGTCACAACAGCAACATCATGTCCTAGTAGATAATGGTACTTGGTGTACCTTATTGACCCTGTCAAGCAGAAGTCATAAAGTAGTAGCATTGAATACTATTCTTGGAATAACTGGAGGAGAGAGATGTGTAGTTCCAGTGGAAGGGAACCTCATTTTGAATAGATGGGGTTGGAACCCCTACCTTTTGCTACTGATCCTATTGCACCTGCCATCCTTGGGATTGACTTTTTTGATCACTCTAGATTGATGGATATGGCAGGAAGGCTTCAGGTCTTTGGAATGGGCGGTGTGGTTTGAGCAGGTGAAAACTAGAGAGAACTAGAGCATTCCCCAGGACTCTACTGACTCCAGCATTGTGGTATGTGCTTAGATATACCTCACAGATATATCTGGTACTCCCTTGGCAACCCAAGTAATTTGCTGAGAACAGTATTGAATAGACCAAGGGGCCAATGATGAAATCCAAAGGTTAATTTATTTTCTGGAGTAATTAGGGGTAATCTCAAAAATGCATTCACCATGCAACAGGGCTGTTTGACCTGAAAGGAAGCCTGCTGTAAAGCAGTGGATTAAAATAGACTTTAAAGCTTTGAATGAGGTCCTACAGTCCCAGACATTTTTCAGCTCTTGTATGAGCTAGAAGGCAAAGAATATACTTGGTATACTAAAGGTGATGCTGCAAATGGTTTCTTTACTATCTTGGCTGAAGAAGTGACACCCCAATTTGCTTTCACATGAAATGGTGTGCAAAACACATGGAACCAGATGCCCCAGGGTGGAGCACAGCCCTACCATCTGCCATGATATCATCCACCAAAGTTTAAAGCAACAGATCTAAAGAAAATTTTCCAAAACATTGACTGGAGGAGCAACTCCAGGAGAAGTATTAAGTAAAGGGCAAGTAGTAATAACTACCTTTTTCAATGCCGGATTCACCATTAAGTGTTTCAAGTAAAAAGGCACACTTGAGAAATACAGTTTTTAGGTGTGCAATGGCAAGATGAATAGAGACATACTCCAGCTGACCAAAACATTTGGATAAGTGCCATGGACTCCCAGCACAATTAACAGGAAACACAGTTGTCTTGGGCTTCACTGGATTTTAACTTACGCACATTCCTGGTTACAGTAAATTGATTAAACCCTTATATTGGGTGACCCAAAAAAAAAAAGTGAGAAGAGGAATACCACCAAGCTTTTGAGCAGATCAAACAGGATTAAAACTAGTAAGAAGCCAGGAGCAGTGGAGGAAAACAAGTAAGAAGCATGGAGGTGTGGCAGAAAGAAAACATTATGCACAAGGCTCCAACTTTCTGTTCTGCCTTTGGCCTCACCAAAACTGTTCTGCATGCAACAGGAGGGGATTCCACAGACATCTCAAATGGCACTAGAAACCTGTGTGTGGGATACAGAATCAAGCCCTATTGGTCATCATGAGAGCTGTGCCTAGCTGACATGTAATGAAGTTTATGTATCTTAAAGTAACTATCTTTCTCCATTTTTTATTTAGTTGTCCCAACATGTATATCCAGTACCATTTTAGATCTCCTGCCTGACATCTAGTTGCTGCTCCAGAAATATGTGATTTTCCTATAGATCTTATGCCATATTTGCAAACCCAACACAGACTTCTCAGATACCAAAGGGAGTCTCATAGAGTACGAGATGCACATGTTTTCACATTGATACTCTTGAGGTCTATAATGTAAATGTTAGCATCTGAAATGATGCTAAGTTGTTGGTTTTTTTTTATACGCAGTGGGTGGGAAAAAAAAAACAAAATAAACAAGCATTCCGAGTGCATGAGTCATCTCATCTTAAAATTGACATTTATAAAGAATAGCACTCTGTTCAGTCAAATGAAGAGTCTGTTTCTCTCTACTGTCTGTATAGGAAGCCCAGGGCATTCAAATACAGACATAATAATATTTGAAAACGTTTAAATCAAGTGAGATTAATTTCTCAGTGATTCCCAAAGTTGATATAGCCACTTCAGGATTTCTCATTAATGAGTGAAGAAAAAAAGAAACTGATAGACTGAGATTCATCATATCCAGTTTAAATACCTGTTTTAGACTAAAATGTATTGCACCCAGCAAGTCCCCTCCTCAGTTTGGCATAAGGCATTCCCACATGTAGGTAAAAGAAGTCATACTTTGGGACTGGGTGCAGGGCTAATCAGGAGACAATTAAGCCTCTGGGAATTCCTTGGAAATTATTTCTGATGTCCATGAAACACGTAAGGAGAACAGTTCTGAGTTCAATGCCTGTACCCCTGGCTACAGTAAAGGATTCCTTGATCTCCAGGACTTTAGACTTTCCTTCTGCTCCTCAGGAGCCCCTGTGCTTTGGGGCAGTCAGACACTTGGTTTACTCTTCTATATTCTTCCTGCACCCTCACTTCAAAAATGAGTTTTCTATTCTATTTTTTCCCCCAATCCAAACATCTTAAAATAATTTTAGACTGGCTTAGTAGATACAGAGTTGCATGCAGGACAGGGATTCCATTATAAGTGTTAGTTGTGTGGGAGGGTTTTTTTTTGAGGGGGTGCTGGTTTTGGTTTTGTTTTTCCCTGTGGTTTATATTGAAGCAGTTTCCTCTAAATTCACTTTTTGTGAAATCTTCAAACTTAGGTCCACTGAGAGAGCTGTTACTATTTGGATTCATCTTGTACTTTCAATTTTTAATAAAGCATTTTCTTAGAACTAATACAGCTTTGGACTCTGAAGTTTGTCCCTTTCCATCTCTGAGGAGAAAAAAAGCCCTGCTTTAACCTCAAAAAATAAGTGAGATTTGAAATATGAAGCAAATAAACCATTTTAATCATTTGATCAGAAGAGTAAGGAGAAAAATCTTCCCTTTTTGGTTCTAAGCTGTAAAAGATAAATGTTGATAACTCATAAAAGGAGATGCTAAGAGACCAGTGGAGAGGCTGAGAGGTAACATATGAGCAAAATCAAATAATCCAGAAAGCCTAAGAGTATTGCTTTATACTTTTTCCTACTTCTCTCGTGATTGTGGGAGAACTCTGAACCTTCACTTTTCTCCTAATCCTTTAAGACTTCAAGTTGTATATGCTGAAGAACATCTATGTCTAAACTTGAAGTGGAGGTGTAAGATAGCATGAAAATTTGTGGTAAGCATTACCAGAGGAATATAAATTTGCTGTCTAGTTTAAAGCTAAATATCATCTTCTCTCTGCCCTTTACATCTAGCATTATTTTGAATATCTCAAGTGAAATACTCTCCTAGTCGAATTAATGATAAATCACCCATTGACTTTAATCAGGTCAGAATTTCAGTTATATAATCTTTCCTATTAGAAATTGGACAGGATACCAAATATCTCTTCCCCATAACAGTGGTGTTTTTTTTTTTTTTCCCGAGTATTCTTTAAGGATTCTATGCAGCCTCTAGGAATACAAGAGTTTTAATATGAAATTATCTAATCAAAGGCATTGTCAAACTGTCTAGTCTCACAGCTGCAAATATTGAAGGCAAAATAAGAGTATGAGAAAAATTAATCCCTTTACAGGAAATATGTCAGCAATTTGGAAAGATTAAATCATTAAGTCTATATAGATGAATAGCATTGGATTTATGATATTTGGCCTCAGCTGGTAAAAATATCAACTTGTTTCAATGAATCTACAGAAAGATCTGGTCTTCAAGGTTGTCCTGGTTTCAGCTGGGGTAGAGTTAATTTTCTTCCTAGTGCTGTGTTTCAGATTTAGTTTGAGAACAACGTTGATAACACACTGATGTTTTAGCTGTTGCTGAGTAGTGTTTACATAGTCAAGGACTTTTCAGCTTCTCATGCTCTGCCAGGTACACAAGAAGCTGGGAGGGAACATAATCAGGACAGCTAACCCAAACTGGCCAATGGGGTATGCCATACCATGTGACATCATGCTCAGTATATAAATAGGAGGCATGATCCAAGAAGTAGCAATCGCTGCTTGAGTATCTGTCGGCAGGTGGTGAGCAATTGCATTGTGCATCACTCATTTTGTATATTCTACCATTATTATTATTATTATTATTATTTTCCTTTCCTTTTCTGTTTTATTAAACTGTCTTCATCTCAATCTGCAAATTTTTTGCTTCAGTTAATTCAGCTGTGCACTCTTTATTTGTGTCTAGCTGCATTCAGGCACACATTTCTTTATATAACTGATCCAAGAAGTAAATTAATAATTATATATAGGTATAAGTCTTTGGAATCAGTTCAGGTTCAGATGCAGCTGTTTAAGTTTGGGGTCCCTTCCTCTTCCTTCTGTCCATTTTCTATTTCCAAAACCTGTGAGATTTTTTGAGGGGCAGGGAGGTGGTTTGATTTGGTTTTCCTCCATTGATATCAAGGCAAGGCTTTACAGGCTGAAGTTAAAAAATATGGATACTGTCGTGCTGCAAAGGAGAAACGAGGGAGACAGAAGAGATGGAAGAAGAACATATATTTCCATGAGATTGCTTTGGAAAGAGAAGAACTTCCTCCTAGAACCCTTTTACAGAATAAAATTCCATTTTAAGGTACATTTGAAGAAACTATACAGGATGTAGACAGATCTGCAGCTACAATGTAATTACATTTTCCCAGGACCAGAAGATAGTGAGGTTTCTCAGCTGATGATTAGTCACAGGAACTCAAAGTTGTCACCAGCTAATTCTTCAGAATCTAAAGATCCGACATTTAAAATATAATAAAATATATATACACAGCTGAGGGATCAAGATGTTCATTATTTCCTGTGAAGCATTCAGCATCAGTTCTTACTAAAACAACAGTCCCTAAGATATAATGTGATTCTTAGAACTGAGCGCAGAAACCTGAAGCTACAACTGTATTACTGAAAAACCAAATACTCCAAACTAACCGTGGATTCTCTTGACTTCTCAGTGTCTTTATCCATATGTATTATATGTTTAAATTAACAGTCCCCACACTTTAGTCACTTCAGATTGTTAGTGCCAATAAATCATTTTAGAACAAGCGTAATTCTAATTTTGGAATTATGTTCCCATGAGCCAGTTTGAAATTAATATAATCTGCCAGTGAAACCTAGGAAACAGCATCTCCTTTGAAAGAAGTTTTGACAAAATGCTATTTCACAAAACCACAAAATCTGAGGTTGAAAGGGACTTATTGAGATCATATAGTCCAACCTCCCTGTTAAAGCAGGGTCAGCTCCAACAAGTTACCCAGGTCAGTGTCCAGTCAGGTTTTGACTATCTCCCCACATGGAGACTCCACAACCTCTGGGCACCCTCTTTCTGTGTATGACCACCCTCATTCATTGTAAAAGAGTTCTCTTTAAATCTCATATTCTTTAATTTGTACCCATTGCCTCTTACCCTGTCAATGGGCAGTACTGAGAAGAATCTGGCTCCCTCATCTTTATTATCTCCCATTTTGTCATACATATTGACAAAATCCACCCTCCCCCACCATGCCTTCTCTGCTCCAGGTTGAACAGTCCTAGCTCTCTCAGCCTTTCCTCAAATGAAAGATGCTCCAGTCCTTCATCACCTTCACTGTCTTTTGCTGGACTCACTCTGTTAAGTTCTTTGTTGTACTGGGGAGCCAAGAACTCAACACAGCACTCCAGATGCAGCCTCACCAATGTTGAGTAAATGAAGGATCACCTCCTTTAACCTGATGGAAACATTCTTCCTAACACAGGCCAGGAGACCGTTGGCTTTCTTTGCCATGAGGGGCATATCACTGGCTCATGGTCAGCTTGTCCACCAGGATCCTCAGTCTCTTCTCTGCAGAGTGGTTTTCCAGCCAGTCAGCTCCTAGGACTAGTGCCTGGGATTATTTTTCCCCAGATGCAGGACTTAGAATTTCCCCTTGTTAAAAATCATGAGATTTCTCTCAGCGCATTTCTCCAGTCTGTCCAGGTCCCTCTGGTTAGCAGTACAATTATGTGGTATATCAGCAACTCTTCCTGGTATTGTATCATCTGCAAACCCATTGACACTGCACTCTGCCCCATTGTTCACGTCATTAATGAGGATGTTAAACAATATATGTCCCAGCATTGCCCCCTGGGATACACGACTAGTGACTTGTCTCCAAGCAGACTTTGTGCCACTATTTGCAACTTCCTGGGCCCAGCTTCAGCCAATTTTCAATCTACCTCACTGTCCATTTATGTAACTCATACTTTGTTAGCTTACCAACAAGAATCTTATGGGAGACAGTGTCAAAGGCTTTACCAAAGTCAGGGTAAACAACATCCACTGCTCTCTCTTTATAAAAGGCTATCAGGTTGGTTAAACATGATTTTCCCTTTGCAAATCCATGCTAACTACTCCCTACCACCTTCCTGTTGTTCAGATGGTTGGAAACAACTTCCAGGATTATTTGTTCCTTCCCAGGGTCTGAAGTGCAGCTGATCAGCATGCAGTTCCCCAGATCCCCCTTCTTGAAGACAGGAATGACATTGCTCTCTTCCAGTCTTCAGGAACCTCTCCCAGTCACCATGACCTTTCAAAGATAATGAAGAGTGGCCAGTTCCCTCAGTACTCATGGGTGTACCCCATCAGGCCTCATGGATTTATGTATGTCCAGTTAAAGTGTTCTCCAACCTAGCCCTCCTCTACTAGGGGTTAAGTCTTCCTTGCTCCTGACTTACCCTCTGGTCTCAGGGGCATTATGAAGGCCCATCTTAAAAGTAAAGACTGAGGTGAAGAAGCTATTAAGTACCACAGCCTTCTCTGTGTAATTTGTCACCAGGTCCCCTGCCCCATTCAGCGGCAGACCCACTTTTCTCCTAGTCTTCCTTTTTCTGTTTGTCTACTTGGATAATCCTCTCTTGTTACCTCTCACATCCCTTGCCAGATTTAACTCCAGGTCAACCTTGTCTTTCCTAACCTCATATTTGCAGATCAGACAGCAACTCTATATTCCTCTTGGGTCACCTACTCCTGCTTCCATTTCTTGTACCTTTCCTTTTTATGTCTGAGTTCAGTCAAGAGCTCCTTGCTCATCCATGCAGGCCTCCTGCCACATTTGCTTGATTTCCTACTTGTCTGGATAGACCTTCCTTGAGCTTGGAAAAGGTTATCCTTAAATATCAGCCAGCTAACCTGGACATTTCTTCTCTCCAGGATCATATCCCATGAGATCCTTCCAAGTAGATCTCTGAAGAGGTTGAAATCTGCTCTCCTGAAATCCATGGCTGTGGTAGTCACGCTTGATACTTCCCAGATCACCCCAGTGGTTCCATTGATGTCCAAATGGAAGAATAGCAGAGAGTAACAGTGAAGAGGGCTGGACAAGCCTTAACAGCCTCTCCATAACATTCCAAATCCAAGCCCCTGGCAAGCAGTAAACCTCTCTAGGTGAGGAGACAGGTTGACAGATGGGCATCTCCATTCCTCACAGCAGGGAGTCTCCTACCACTATCACTGCTTCCTTCTGCTGGTCCTGAAAGGCTCAGTCACCAAAACCAACCCATTTGACAGCATTCCCAGTTCCTCATCAGTTATGAGGGCAGTGAAGTTATTCTGAAACTGTAAGTCATCAGGTGGGGTAGGAACCTTCCTTCTGTATGAGGACTCACCAGTTTCCAGCTTCATCATGATGGGAGTTTCAAGTCTCAGATTTCATAAACACAGGCTTTTCCTAACCCTCCACCACAGTTGGAGGTTTTGGCTCTTGAAGCTCTCAGAGGAGATCTGGACAGTCTCTGATCACTATGATGCTGCAGTCTGCTGACTTCCTCCAGGAGTTCTTTTGCTTGGCAGCACAGCTCCTTAAGAATCACACACCTTTTGCAGGTTAGAATAGGATATGCCCCAGCCTTAGCAAGAGGTCTGCAGCCTGAGCCTTGAGAGCTGCATCCTCCTTCTGAAGCTCTATTCAGGTCCAAGAGTCCAATCACAAAGGGACAGTTACTCCAGCAGCACCTGGGGACTGTGCCCTTTAGCAGATGACTACTATAACTAAGGACAAGTATACTGGATAGAGAAAGTTTATTGACCTTCCTTCATATCCTGCTATGCAAACTGCCAGCTTCAAGGCTGGTGAAGGGGAGGGGAAGGGAAGGCTGCCTCTTATATAGGCCTCTCCCTAGCATGGGCTAGGACCCTTCCTAATCAGGGATCAGCTAGAACAAAGGCTGTTGGCACCCTTTAATCAACGGCAGCTGACAGAATTCCTTAGAAGCTACTAAACACATTCTTAGCCTTAGCCTTAACCTTAGCCTTAGCCGTAGCCTTAGCCTTGTCCTTACCTGACACAAGCAGGAATATTAAATAGTTAAGTTTTAATACTTAACTCCTATATAAATTTACAAAAGAAAACCTAGAGACAGCAGGTAATTTGACAACTAATTAGCTAACTTTCTTGCTGAGCAATATATATGTTCAGTTTTGTCCTGGTTTTGGCTGGGATAACACAGAAAAGAAATTATGAATAAGGAAAGGATAATATTTCACTTTATGGCTTAGAGCTTTTTACCAGACAATATTCTAACCCTGGCATTAAATAAATAAATATAAAGTAAACAACTACTGTACTAAGTAAATAAACACTGTACTCAGCCAGATGTTTATTTCGCTCACTTCTGTGACTTTTAAAATACACAACTTACACTATAGCTACTGCAGTTGATGAATAGGCTTTCAGGAATGTTTCAACTGTACAAACAGAAACAGAATATTTCATGTTGGCTTTCACTTATTTATCCGTGAGAAAGTCAGATACTGTACACAAGTCTAACTACACTTCTTCATTCATATGATTCTAATGAAGGATCCATTAACCTCATGAAGAATTTTTTTCATCAACTTCAGTTGACCAAGATCTAAACCAACCTTAAATTTAAGAATTATTTCAGAGACTGATCATTATTGGTAAGGTTAATATTTGATCATCATAACTTCTATTTCATCCTGCTTATCTATTTTTCTTATATACTTCAGATCTTCACTGTTTGCATAGGTACTTTTAGGACACGGCTCATCTGACATGTAGATATACATGAGATGAATCACTGAAGGGAGTCTGGGCCACCCCAAATTTACGCATTTCTATGTAAACAGCTGTATTTGGTTATATAAATCTCATCCATATGGCACGCTTAGTTTTGTTTCATTTTCCACTGGGATCATTTTAGATTACAGTAGCTGTTTAAACAGTTGAGATGCATTGGCTTAATGGGCACTTCGGGGAAAATACTGGAAGTAGATAAATGCTTTAGACAGCAGGAGTCTAAGCACAGATAAGGAAAGGCCTAAGCTAGGGAGCAGAGAGGGTTAGAAAATGGAGAGAGAGAAAGGCGAATCAGAAATACAAAACACTGTCATATTGGAGAACTCGTTGTATGTTTTCAGATTTCTTGGACTGAATAGCAAGTACAGGCCTGCAAAATGCTACCTTGTATTTTAAAGCAGATGACCTAAAATACTGAGAAGACCTCTTCTGGAACATACATGTTATAGATGTTGTAATATTTAGTCATTCAGTTATGTAGTCAACCCATGGCTAGGTTATTGTCTTCCTCCAAAAAACAGTCAGGCCCTTAAATGTTATTCGTCTAATCAATAGAGTTCTGGGTAAAAACATAGATTTACAGAGACAAGGTGCTGGCAAACTAGTAACTTCAGCTTGTACATAAAAGTTGAAGACTAAATCATGTCAGAATTCTGTGGATCCGCGTTCTTATGGTGCTGAGAAGAATTTTGGCGAATAGCAAACATTAAGCAATCCTCGATACCAATTAAGTGAATGATGTAAACTACCACAGAACCTGCACTGTGAGCATGCTGGTAGTCTCCAATTCCATTTTAGGTTTACTGACATGCCCTGGACCCAGAAGTTACTTCACTATTTTGCCCCAATTTGCCCTTTGCTTCCAATTCTATCTAGACAGTATTGGATGTGCCCACCTTCTCAAGAAGTGTGTTTAATCCATCTTGCTGCCTTTATAAATTGTATTTCCCACGAGGCTTCGGGGGGGTGGG
>NW_009229104.1:0-45109 GCF_000690835.1 Fulmarus glacialis
TTCCATGCAAGTCTCGACCTTTTGAATTAACAGCTTATTAATTATCTTCTCTGTAACGTATTCCCCATCTTTTTCATCGCTTTATGCCTCATTACATTAAGCGGGCATATCTGGTAAATCTTTAAACTAAATTAATTGCTACTCCAAGATTCAGAACTGCTTCATGATTCAAAAAAAAACCAAACACCCACCACCCCCCCCCAAAAAAAAAAAAAAAAAAGAAAAAAGGGGAAAAAACCCACCATAATGTTTACTGTATTCGTAAAGCAAGTGCAAAGGAAAACCTACTGGAAGTTTTACAGCAGGAACTGGTAAAATATCCTCCAGCATACATGTTACAATGTATTTTTATCTCCTTGTCTTTTCTTCCAAGCAAACCACCCGAGACTCCCGTCGGGGCTCTTCTCAGAAAAGACAGGATCTCCTTAAACTCTTACGGGAAAAGCAAATACTCTGCTTGATATTTGCCATGTACAACCAACACAACCAGAGGCGACGACACAAGATCTTTCTTTTGCTACTGACATCTTGTAGAACTTCAAAATCCTTCAGAGTCTGTCAATCAAAAGATTAAAGAGGATACAAATTTAGATCAGGCCTCCAATTAAAATCAGACTCTGACCCATCCCACCATGTCATGGGACCCCGCGAACCTCAACAATAAGCTCTTTCCCAGAATTTAATTGTGGTTTGGTGACTCAGTGACACACAAGTGCTCTTGAAGTAAACAATTGAGTGTTTTAAATAAAAATTCTGCCCCTCCTGTAAATAATTAGTTACTAATCCTAAAATTATTGTTTTTTCGCCTATCTATTAAAAAGGAGGGAAAAAAAAGGAGAAATACAAAGTTCTTCAATGCATTCTGTATAAAGAGAAAAATTCTAGCTATCCTGGGAGTTTTGCCATTTTCCCTGATGAGCCCAGGACTTGGCATGAAGCAGCTGTCACTTGTGTAAAAAAACTAATTATGAAATGACTGTAGGAAAAGATAGTCTTTTGTTTAAAGCATTATACTAGCATATCTGGCTTTGGCACAGTCTTCCTGTGTCCCACAGTTTAAAATGGAGAGTATGCATCCTCTTTTTCTTGTCCTAACTGCCTAGAAAATAAGTTTATCGGAGCAGGTCTTGGTGTTGCTGTGTGAACGTACAGCATCTCGCATCTCCACTAGGTCGATTTAGCAACTGCCAAAAGAAACATAGTAATTGACCCTGTTGTAATACCTGCTTTGTACCTGATGGTGATTTTAATAATCTTTCCAAATGTATTGGAAATGTTTTCAAAAGGATGCTTTTATTCTGCACTTTGTGGCACACGGATGGAAACATTGTGAAAGTACAGAGCTATTTAACCATCTGGCACCCCAAAACTTGACTGTCTTCTTGAAGGCCCAGCACGGTTGCTAGTTTACGTGAGCAAGAAGAGTAAGTGATGTCTACATTAATTATAGCAAATTCCTCTTCAAGGCATCGATATGGAAGATGCTGGAGGAAATCAGATTCTTTTTCAGAGTCCACAACTAAAAAGTACGTGAACGAGCACAAATGGAAGGAAGGATGCGGATGAGTCACAGGCAAGGCTTCACCACATCAGGCCAGTAATGTCTGGGAGTCTTCACGGACACTGCAGAGTAAGTTTCTTCCTTGCCAAAAGTGACACAATTTTTATGTTTAAGCTTTGCTAACATCACAGGGAGCAGGCTTCATTAGATTATCTTTTGTGTGTCGAGCGCTAATTTGCCCACAAAGATCTAGCAGAGGTCTCATGGCTCTGAGTCACAAGCCCTGGGCACGCAGCACGAACTTCAGAGGTTGCTATCTCACATCCCGCATGATCTCCCTGCCGGAGAGCCAAGGCAGCAGACTAGGCACTGTGCTCTTTCTCCATCACTCGAGTTCAACCCTACTTTTCCTTTTTTTTTTTAACAAGGTAGTCCTCACATTTATACTGGATACCTCAAATAAAAGTAGCAAAATGCTCATTCCATTCTGATTCTTAGTTGTGTTTCAGATCTACAGCCCTGCACCAGGAAAAGAATATTCCTATTTTGCCCCAAATAAAAAAAGACATCTTTGAGATCTTCATCTCCTCTGGCCTGAAAAGGTGATATTTAGAATTAATTCTCAGGCTTTGGTCTCCAATCTAGAAACACTATCAAGCCATATTGCCAATTACTGCACTTACTTTCTTTTCCCATAATGAAAGGCAATTAACCAATTAACATTAATCAATATGGTTAAGCGTTCTCCCATTCTCACCAAGTGCCTCCTCCTTCACACAAATGCATCGGATTAACTAACAGGTATATGAAAGGGTTGCGCTGCTCTGGGGATGAGGGTGCTTTTGACCTTACTCTGTTGCTTCAGGTTTAGATGATGGCTGCCAGTGTTCCCTAGGCCAGGGGCATGGTAATTTTGTGGTTTGAATCCTGGTGCCTGTCTGCATCATGAACCGCATGCTTCCCAGTAAGCCTCAGGCTTCCCTTCCCACTCGGCAAGTGGCTGCTCCAGGCAGCATGGGGGTCCAGCACTGCTGCCTCCTGGCTCTTCTCAAGGCAGGAATGGGTCAGAAAAGGGATTTTCCACCTTTCAGAAGCACCGACAAGCCACCCGGCTCCTTGCCCTTCACTAACCATCCCTTGACATCCCCTTTTAAAGGCTGAAGGGAGGGCCACAGGGCAACCTGGCTCATCTGCACAAGTCCCTCCTGTAACCCTGTCTGCAACACCCGATACCTCTGGCTCATCCCCGGCATCCTTATACAACACTCTTACACAACGCTCGCCGTTTCTGGCTTGCCTCCAGGGAGAGGAGCCTTGTGCCGAGAAGAGGGGAGGGCTGCTGGCAGACCCCGGGGGCGGGTGGGAGCCTGTCCCGGTCCTGGGATGCAGCAGGGAGCAAGCGAGGGTGCAGAGCGGGATAGCAGAGCACATCATAGGTTTTGTAACGGGGCACAGGGGAAAGCTCCAGCACCGTCAGACCGAGCGCCCCAGGATGCCAGCCCCTCACGCTCTGCCCTGGCACAAGTTATGGCACTGTTGTTTTTCTTGGGGGCTATCTTGGCTTGCGGGTGATGAATTACGGGATGTGTCATCTGAACATTTTGTTCTGGAAACTCCCTCCGTGAAAGTTGCTCTCACTTTTAACTTCATCTTTAGTGAAAAATCCGAAGAAGCAAGTCCACATCAGGAAAAATGACAAAGTAGTCTATAGGCTGTATTGACACCTAACTGAACTTTTAAATTTGTTTCAATATGTAATACTTCAATATTTAACAGCAAAGTAAAATTAGTATTTTAGAGCAGAGTTATACAGAGGATTTTGTACTAATACGTATTCAGTGAAAAATGTACTAGGCTATGGCTTAAGATGCCTGATACCTATATAATGAGCAAGCAGTATTCTCTCCCTTATAAAACATACTAAACAACTGTGCATCGCATGAGAAATAAAAATCTATCTAGTTTTCTAGATAGGTTTAACGAAAAGCCCCCATCAGAACTGGCTTGTAGGCACAAGCTCAGAAGTGGACTTTGACTCATGCTTTTTATTGCTAGTCTAGTTCAACTCATGGGACATAAAAATGTGCAATAAAGCATAAAATCAAAACCACAGTGCACTATCTGTAGAAACATTTGCAGTCTATCCTGAAACACTTGATCGAAAGGCAAGGAGCTACTGAGCTTTCTAAGATGGACGTCCAGTACTTCTGTGTAATCCTGTTCTTTCCTCTTCACACAGAGATGAGACTCTCAACATGTGCTCTTTAGAATAGGGTACTGGGTTTACCTTTTAGGCTCAGAATTTCCTATTTTCACTTGCTGCTTAGATACTCTGAAAATTGCTAAGCACTAACAAGTCAAGATTATGGATGCTCTGCATCAGTCAGATTCAGACCATAATATGGCATGTGCTCAGCTCTGTGCAGGCATCAGCAGCTATTTTCAGCATGAAAGCTAGAAAATTATTATATGCAGACAATAAGCCTGATAAATTATAACAGTAACCTCAGTGCTTACAGGTTTTTGAGAGCACTTGTGTTTCAGTAAGCAGAACTGCAGGATGAACAATGTTAATTTAGATGGACAAAGTAATTTCTCCTGTAGTCCCACACTGGTGAGACTTTGGTTCCGGCATACAGTTTGCAGGACAGGCTGAAAGATAAAGCTGTTTTGTTGAACGTAGTATCTACAGAAAATAGACACAGCAGCACAAAATGTAATATTGCAAGATAAAAGCAAGATGAAAGTTGTTTTTATGATTTCATCAGAACTTAATGCCTTACTGTATTTGGGTAAATGTATCCTTTTATAAGCTAATGGAAAATATAATAATTGATTTCACTGTAACCAAAAAGAAAAGAGTTTTAGTATTTCTGTCTGTTTCCCAGTAGCCTGAACATGCTAGAAAGGCAGTCTCATAGGTATCATCGAAAGTACGCAGGGGAAGACTGTAACATTACCTTTAAACTACCTGGGCATCAAGCAGAAAACGGAATACATAATGCTTCTCTCGCTCCGTACTTAGGGAAATTAATAGCGTTACCTCACTTACAGAGTATCTCAAACCACTTATTATCACGGTGTGGAGCTGTTGACTGGCCCTAAGATATAAAGGCTCTAAGAAACCTGCTTATATTCGGCTTAAAACTCTGTCAGCATAGTGGACCGTAGCCTTCTCTTTGCTTTACTTCATCCCGTTGCAGAAATGTCAGCTCTCCAGCACTTTGCTTTGGCCTACTGCATGTGTACACAGGAGGGCATGAGAGGAGCGCAGAACTGGAAGCAGCCCTGCTTAGCCACTCTTTTGATAACCGGCGTTTTATTCCCTGTAAGGGACTTTCTTAACGTGAAGCGTTACAGTGCAAGCTAGCCAGATTTGCCAAGAAGTAGCTGATCTGCAACTGTGCATTAAGAGATGTTTATATCGTTAGAGATTTAGGCCTTAATTCAGAAAGACCCCTACCTACTTACATAAATATCCAGTTGAGCAAGGATCCTGGAGGGCCAAGGATGACAGAAAAGCAAAAGGGATAACATAAAAGACCTCGTATTTAAGTGATTATTCCTGTGTTTTTTGAAGAGCCTTTGAGACACTTCATGGCTTACATGTTCGTTCTCCAGCCTATGCGAGTTTCATTCAGACAACAGCTTTGACGTAAAACTTTTCTTGTTTGTCTGTTTTGTTCTGTCAACTCAGGAAACATTAGCTCTCCCTGAAATTTCAACAAGGGACAGTTTATCTTCAATGCTAATTTCTCTTATTACTTGCTGCGAAGCGTATATTAGATGAAGGCTGTCTTGAATTACCCAGTAAATCTCTACAACTGACTAGCATGAGAAAATCCCAAAGATACTAAATTTCACAGACTTTTATTGAAACTGGTGATTTTCCACCCTCATGATGAAATGGATTAAGAAAAAGAATGTTTTCTAAATGTCAGGACGGGAGGTACCTGGATGAATCTTGTTAACAAAAATGAATTTTGTCAACGCATTTTATACGCGCTCTGACTAAAAAATCAGCAAAGCGGAAATGAGTATGTTCTAAACTACAAACATCACTCTGAACAGGGGTAAGTATTACCCTAAAGATTGGTACTGGCATTTGTTTGAGCTATTTTCAGGCATTCAGATACGAACAGCAGAATTAATGCAGCTTTAGGTTTTCTGCTTTTCTTAACTGGAGCTTCAAGAGTCACCACTTAGTTTAAGAAATAAATTCTAAATACTGAAAAATACTGTCTATATTGCAGGCCTTGAGTTACAGTGTGCAAATATATAGAACTTTGCAGAAACCCTTTGAAAAGAAATGCTGTTACAGCTATGGATTTAGCCTCATGGGTTTTGCATATTGTGTGACTTGATGAGTTTCCAAACCTGAATCTGTTTGTCCTAAAAACTGATAGCTGAACTGCAAAGCCACTGAATTCTGAAATGTTCAACACAGATTCCAGACCTGAAATGTATGGCTTAAATTCAATAATAATTGGGGGAAAACTTTGAAGAAGCTTATTTTCAACAAAATCAAGGTAACGGACCAGAACAAGAAGTTAGTTGTTTTCTGAAATCTATATCCCTACCCAGCAAAACCTAAGGTAGGGGGATAAAGACTAGCTAAAAATCTGCACAGATCCTTTCTATAAGTTGAACTGGTGGTCCTGGAGCATTCGCCTGCCATTGCAGAAGCAGCTCAAAGGGAAACGGGCATCAGACAGACACTGACAGTGCAATACACACCAAAAAGGGACAGCGCGTTTCTGGATGTGTA
Source organism: Fulmarus glacialis (assembly GCF_000690835.1). Taxonomy (NCBI): domain Eukaryota; kingdom Metazoa; phylum Chordata; class Aves; order Procellariiformes; family Procellariidae; genus Fulmarus; species Fulmarus glacialis. Next base: position 6,270 of record NW_009229104.1, read on the forward strand.
GGTTCAGGCCTTATGTCAAGCAGTAAGGCAGACAACATCCCTGGAGGCACCATGAAGGTATACCAGAGACACAAGAAAGTATGAATAATAGAAAAGGAGGGACAGACAAGTAAAGTTAAACGATTAAGGTGCTGGGCTGACATGTATCAGTTGAGAGTTAACTATGGCTTGGCGAAGTGACAGGAGAGTAAGCACACGATAACCATGCTCAAAAGACAGCAAGGGATGATGGAAGAATGTGACTGCTATGGGAAATTTGGTTAGATAATGCTAATGGTTACTGGTGGACATGTAATTAGGTTAGAGGGCAGCTATATTTAAAAATGAGAATTCCTGCCTGGTTTTAATTGATATTTTGAAATGGAGAAGCCCATGTTGCTATTTCTGAGGTTTACCCAAAAGCTTATTTTTCAAAAGAAAAAATTCAATGACTTCAGTAACAATTAGGTTCAAGTCGGAGAAAGCTTTCTGCAAACCACATGTTTTATAGATACATAAATATATTTATAATTATTATAAATAAATAAAGAGTTTCAAGTTACCTGGCAATAAGCTGGTGGTCATAAAATATGACTGTATTAAAACTATCTAAATGCCCGTTTGCTTATGGTTTTGGGCAGACAGGAGTCATGGAGAGAAGGAATAATACTTGTGAAAATGAAGTAGAAGCTCTTATTTTACTCATTTTAACAGAAAATTGCTGGCACCCTCTGTAGTGGCTCTGTCTATGGGAACAGCACTGCATGAAGTTAACTGGATTTCAGCTGAGGATTTTCACAGCTCAGAAGTTACCCTGCTCAATGTCCCATTCCTTTTTATCCTCATTTTTTTTGAGAACAAACACATTATGGCATATTCCCAACTAAATAATTCACTCATTTACTCTCTAAGGCAGGCAGTTTCCTAACAGGTGTGCTCTAACCTCTACCACTCCTTATACCCTTTCTCCTGACCTCATTGGGACCCCAGTGCGGAGAGCGGAGAGGACGACTACTTCTCCTCAGAAGAGGTGTATATCCCAATGTTAAGGAGAAACATTATAGATGCAAACCTACTTTTGGGTGCAGACTGGAAACAAATCACATAGCCTCAAGTGTTAACAATGGCCTTTCAGTATGTCCAATAAAGCAGTGATTTCTTCTTTTTTTTTTTTTTAAAACCTCTCTTCTTGTTTGCTGCCTCACTTACAGCTAACAATAATAGAATCAGGCCCAGAAATTAAAAGAAAAAGTGTAATCGCTGATGATTTCACTATCTCTCCCAAGCAAATAGAAGTCCACAACCTTTTAACCTTTTCCATCCTATTTGCTAATTACTTATTTTGTAATTAACCCATTATGCATCTGTCATTGCGTTTTAAATCAAATCACTTTAATTGCTAGTAAGTAGGGTTTATTTAGTTCCTGGTATGGTTGTACGGGGTCATGAGTGGGGAGCTATTGAGCCGCTCCGAGTTATAGGTGGCTCTCTGCAAAACTGCTGAAGCTGCTGAAGATAAAGAAGAGTTAAGCTTTCCTTAGGTGATGTGATATTAATATCCAATGGCATATGTCTAATGGAGGAAAGTTTACTGCAAATATGGCAGGGCATTTTTTATTCTTTGTATATAGATCACATTGGGCATTATTTTGTTTCTTGAAATAACTTTTAATAAAGGAATAATTATGCTAATAGTTCTAGAAAATGCCTATCACCACAATGCTTACTTTGCTGTATAGTAGAACTCTGTGAAATGCAACACAACTTTATGTTAACAGCTCAACTTCAAATAAAGAGAATAGAGAAAATCTAACACATGGGACACGGAGTTTTAAGTATGGGGCTAACAGTCAACACACTTCAATATCTTCATATAAAACACCATAAAAACTGAGGAGAGACATAAAAGATTTTGTTCTCTGTAGCACAGCCCCCTTCTTCCCCTTGTGTGACCTGACTTGCTTCACTGACCCTGCAGAAAACACCCACTTTTTTGCTGGGTTAGTTTTGCGCTGGGTGAGTGAATCAGCCCTGCGAGGTGGCTGGCGAGCACCGCAGCTGGCACGAAGCAAGCGGCAGGAGCCCACAGCTGCAGGGAGGGAAGGGAGGGAGGTGAGGTTCACTCTGTCTCGTAAAATGGCACCGTGGAGGAACACAGTTCGGGTTTATGCCTTTTGTAATAAACTAGGGTATTTGCGACTGTGCACTGAAATTACCTTTTAATTGTTAAAATAATTTCTGAAGGTTTCTGAAACACTTTTAAAGATTATAGATCTTGTACTGGGGGAAAAAAACCCCTAAAGACAACACAATTCATTATAACTTTTTTTAGACCCTTATACACTGAAGAAAGGCACTATATGTTCTTGCTATATGTTCTAGAGAATAGCAACCTGAATTGGTAAGGTCAGTCTTCCCTTTAGTACTAAATAAAGTCAAGAATTTAGTACTGATGAGACATGAGAATAAATTTCCAGCAAGAACCCAAGTCCACGTCTTTGCTAAGTTACCTAAACGTACATTTGGGTCAAATAAACAAATAAAGACCACACATACGAAAGCCGACAGATTTAGCAAGCTGAACTTCCCACATAGACTTTGTTCTGAGAATTCATTAACAATACTAAAATCCAAGATTAGCCTACATGTTAAACACTTTCTTCCCTGCTCCTACCAGAAAACGTAAGTGTATAAAATTACAGGGGTTTACGGAGCACACCTTAATAAACCTACATAATCTTTCCAAAAGACAGTCTTTCTGTCCAGTGAGGAAGCTGTACTTAACCTTTTCAGCTTGCTGTGTCATCTATGCATTGTACCTTCGGGTACAGGCTACCAAGACACGGTGCACGGCTAGAAGATTCTGGTGTGGCATTTTGTTGCTGCCAGATTTCCACCGCTGCATTCATCCTGACACCTTCCTTGCCAATCTCAGTAACTCCACACCTCCATGGGCAGCGTGCCTGGGGAGCTCACCTTGCCACCCTCCGTCTTTGTTCATCTTTGCACCGTACTTCAGCAGAGCACCCCATCTCTGCATTCGCTTTGCTAGCACTCGGACCGTGAGACAAGGTGTGGAGGAAGAAGATGAGGGACTGCAGAATGATGCAAAGGAGAACAGGAGACAAAGTGGTGACTTAAATTTTTAACGAGGAGCCTATGGATGGCCTTCAGGGACAGTGCAGCCTGCTGAAGAGAAGCCATCAGAAGCTCAATAAATGGATACATGTGTTGTATAGAGAGGAAAGATGCAATCACAAAGCTTATGTTTGCTTAGAAAAGGGGAAGGGGGCAAAGACGCGGCAATGGAACTGAATTAAGACTCAGAAAGATATTCCTAACAGCTGTCTTCAGAATATGCTTTAATATTGTATGTCCCATCTTAATACGATGGGGCTCTGAGCAGGCATTCTAGAAGCTTAGACTGATAGAGAAAACCAAACTACTGGAAGAGCTTTGAGGTGGCCTGCGCGTAGGAGCACAGAGACAGAGATCCACGCTGGAGACAACACACAAGCAGCCCAAGCCCCCAGGAGAACGGCACGGAAAGAACAAGTGGAGGAAATTCAATTGTAAAGCCCTGTTCTGCATTGCTTGCTTCGTTTCAGGTTTGAGTTGGACATTTGCAGCTCTTTCACTTTCCCTGGTTTGCCAGTTGTTGACTTGGTACCCTCAGATCTTTCCAGTTCCACCATTGCCTGCATTCAACTCCTAACAGAGGTAAAGCAGTGGGACCTAAGTCGTGTGCTTATCACAGCAATGATGTTGGGGTTCCCAAGAGGGCAGAGGGAGCTAAGTACAGAAGCAGCATCCTCCCAGTGTCCTGAGCAAAACCCCAGTATGAGCAGACAGACTTTCCCCAGAGAGCACACCAAAAATTACATGGCGGAATCTTATCCACTCCCTTTATTAAGCTCATTAAACTCTCAATACTATACTGCCTCTGTGCTTCGTGACGGCTATGTGACCAAGGGAACAGCAGGGTATCAGAGTTTCTTTGCTCTCCTGAGTTAGCGGGATGGGCCAGGCTTTTCTTTTAAAACATAATTCTCCCCTCCTCCAATTTGCCAATTTTCCAATTAATCTCTCTTTCTGTTCTAGTTTCTGATTTTGTTTGTGTGAATGAGTAACAGGAAAACTGGATGCTGCATTCCATTCCCGGGGAGATCAGATCCGGGGGCTCCACTACCGAAAGCCAAAGCCATGGCCCTAACGACTCAATCTTTGTCTTCTGCTCCTGCATGTCTGCCATCTGAAGAACACGATCCCTGAGGAACGTAGCTGCGAGGAGGGGCAATCACTGTTCAAAGAAAACTTTGTTTTAAGACACCCAGCGCAGCTGACTTCAAAGATTAGCAGGAAGATACTGAATCTGACCCGATATGGAGCCCCAGGGGCAAGACAGTGATAAAACGGGGTGTGCCCCCAGCGGCGCAGCATATTGGACAGATTCAAAGAATTTGCGAGTTTTCTGTTCTAAAGCTCAATGTAAAAGCACTGCGCTAGTAAGGGATGGAAGACACAAACGTGAGGATTATCCATGTCAAGTTACCAGATGAGTTCTCTCTGCCTATCTCAGGAAAATGCTCTGAAAATGCAGACAACAAAGAAGCCAAAGAGAGCCAAGGGAGAAGCCACAAGCAAAATGACTCCCCAACACAAGACAAGATGGAAATTCCTGCTTTTTCAGTGGATTTCATTGCTCCATTTAGCGTCATCTCTATTTAACTAATACACAGTTTGATTTTAGCCAGACACTCAGAGACAGCTTTTATGCCACTCGCATCAGGAGAAGCAGAACGGGATGTCATCTCTGCACTGCTGATACTGAGGCTTGCCATGATTTATCTCAGCAGCATCACATGGATATTGAAAAGGACAGTGGAAATACACAATCCCACAAGTGATATTCCATGTACTTCTCACCAGGCTTATCTGGAAACACGTTAAAAAAGCATCCAAGACTTCCTTTTCCTGTTGTTTTCCATAGTGTCTTGAGCAGTAAAATGTTAAAAGTGTCAAAAGCAACACACAAATCTAAATTAAGGATGTAGCCATCTTCCCATCCAGCGATGGGAAGGAGCTAATCTATCAGAGCAATTTTAGAATTAATAAGTTTCATAAGTATTAATATATGGATCTAATCTACATTCAATGTTATCCAAATTACCTTGTGCTGAAAGAACAAGTTCTGTATAATGAAGAGAAACAAACGAAGCTCACAGAAAAATAATTAAAGCTGGGAGTTGCAATGGGAATTGGAGTCAGCACTACCTCATGTTCCGTGTTGAAAATTTATTCTTACGGTAACCCAGCTTCCTCATCCATAAGGTGGAGATGAGAATACTCATCTCAGTTCCAACAATATGCCAGTAAGATCTACAGATAAGCCATCAGAATTGCTATTATTAATATTATGTATGCTTGGCGTGCATTTTTTACTTCAAAACAGTTTTACAGATTGCATTTCTGGTCTACTCTCAGTGTTTTGGGGATCACTTATTTAAACTTCAGAAAAGTTATTCTCAATGAATTTATTACATTTGGGCATATTCTTTGCCATTGACGTTAATTCTGTTTTACAGCTTATTAGTTTTTTGGGATTTTGTTCTCTGTATGATGTGGGAACACAGTAGCACAATGATTCAACAAACACCAGTTTTACCAACCAGCCAGATTTAACAGGCTATTTCTTGTTGTATCCTATAAACACAGTGAGCAGCCAATCTGATATTTAATGATGCAAACCATAAGCAGAGGTAGTATTTTGTGCCAAGATAAAATATGTGGAGATTGCAAAAGCTCATAGTGAAATTTCTGTGGAAAAAAAATACAGCATGGAGGTTCCCGAGTTGTTCTTTTGTGGGAATCAAAACCGAGTATCCTTACTATGAAAAGCAGAGATTAGATTAATTAGAAAAACCCTGAAGATATTGACAGAATGAGAGAACACCTCATATTGTCCATGGAAGGTATTTGCAAGCAACTGTGCTTTTTATGGGAAAACTTTATCAGAACAGGATTCCCAGATTTATTTTCACGTTGTGCCATCCACTAACTAAGAGACTTTGGTCTGAATGATAAAGCAGTTTGATTATAAGGGAAGCACAAAATGTACTAGCTTCTAAAGAGGGCTTATTTTTTAGTATCTGTGAAGCTGGTGAAGAATCTTACATAAGAAGTTATTTATAATGACTTAAAATTAGAATTTTCTATGAGGTATCCTAACCAAATTACAGAAAAAAAGATTTGTGAAACAGGATGAGGTATGTTTTAAAATCAGCTGCTTGTTTTTTTAAAAAATCTTTGTAGATCTCTCAAAAGTGAGACTGGTATACTATTAGGATTTTCTGAACAGGCACAAGAACTACAGCTTTATAGTCCAGGGTACAGTGGACTATAAAGTGCTGTCCTTGCTCACACACAAACAATAAAATGAAACAAAAAAAGAGTCTTAAAAGTTCAGAATGAAGAAGCAGAGTTGCCAAGTAATGACCTGACTCACAGTTCCTGAGTGCTTGAAGTTGACAGTACTGGATCATTGGAAATGCTTTAGGAACGCAGACATCTCTTCTCCCCTGAACAAACTGACACCACTACAATCCATCAATTTGCTGGAATTCACAACCACGCTGGGCTTTATTTCTGAGCTATTGTGGTCAACAGCTATAGCCAAAATATGTGTCTCTCTTCCAGTTCTCTTTTTTAAATTATATATTCTTTTACTACATTTTACATTTATTTCTTCATTTTGGTTTTATTCATCCTTACACTTTTTTGTACAGTTTCAGGCTACAATTCATGAAAACTCTGCGCAGCTGTAGAAATAAATATTCTGCTCGATCCTCCCGGACAGATTTAAGATGTCATTGTCAGCATTAGAATATCTGTCTGTATTAGTCATTCTGCCGGCATTAAGATAGTAAAAGAAAAGATAAGGGTCAGCTATTTTGTACCATGTTCCTTAGCACAGATTAGGACACAAAGAAGAGCTTCTCATTCCAAATTCTATACTTACTTCTTCATGTGCGCTCATTTTTATTGAGTAGGCTCAGTAAAGTCTACTGGGACCGTCGTTCCTGCAACCTTTATACAACTTTTACCTTACTTTATGCAGTCTGTCTGGGCGAGGGGCCAGGCCTTCATATTTTACAAAGGAAAGCCTTTTCCTTTGCCTATCTGAGTTTATTCCCTCGCTTCATCCTCTTATTTACTGTACTTCTTTCACCAGCTTCAAAGAGCTTGGTCCGTTGTTGGACATTTACCCTTTGGAAGCAATAACACTGGCAACGGGATGGCCGTTTCAAAATCAGGCCCAAAATATCTGCCCACGGGAATACACCATTTAGGGACATTACCTTTAGGGACAAAATGGTCTGCCTGCTGAGCGCCGGAGCCCAGCTCCCCTTTGACATCTTGCCACGCCGGCGATGCTCCGGCCACCGCTCTCCCACTCCCACGGCTATGCCCAAGGTCTGCTTTCTTTCCAACGCTGAAAACTTCCTGTAGGATCTGTTGATCCCAACCCACCTGTGGAGTCTGGGTGGAAATCCCTATCCCTGGGGGAGATGCCAGGCGGGCAGAGCGATGCTGCCAACGCTGCCGACAAAAGCCTTCACAGATGGGTGAAGGGGAGCTTGGTGAGAAACGGCTGGATGTCACAGACCAGGGAAGGGGAGGGCAGAGGACCTGCTGGGGAGTACCACCCTGCAGGGCCAGCAGGACCTACCATGTCACCTAAGGCCAGGATTACCTAGGCAATGGCGTATGAAATAACAAGTTGGGGTAGATGTGGAAAAAATGGGATCAAGGGGGGAAAAAGCCATTAAGGGCCGGTTGTTTATTTGGGAGGAGGATGGGGTGTAGAAAAAAGGTACAAGGGCAGCAAAAAGGAGAGTCAAGAAATGGGCTAACAGGAGATGCAAATAACATTAACTGGGGCTGCTTAGGGGTATCTGTCGGGCGGCCATGCCCTTGACCACCGCAGCCTGTTGTCCCAAAACAGAACAACCGACCGAGCCTGTTCTGAGCACACTGCGTGTGCCGACCTGCTGGCGCGGCCAGGAGGACTGGGCGGGATAGGTGCAGGGGAACATCCGAGGCGGATGGATCGAGTATCCGGCGTTGCCGTGGTGGTGCCCGTGCCAGGGCTGCAGCGTCAGCCTCTTCCCGACCTCCTCCTCCTCACGCGGACAGCAGAAGGAAACCCTCTCCCACCAACGCGGCGTCATCTTCCCAAATGGTTTCAGCTAAACCGACAGAGGCAATGGCACTTTTTCACTGGCATAGCTTCATGTGCATTAGGGGCTTTGCCAGGATAATTTCACTGGCTAGGAGGGGATGATTATTTTTATATGCCTCTACACAACATATGTCTGCTGGCAAAATCATCTGAAGTCACTTCACTGCTTGCTTAGTCCCAAAGAAGAAGTTAACGTCTTCAAATTCAATGAGCGGCAGAGTGGGTAATGAAACTGAATTGCCCGTATTTCTTCAGAAAAACGCTACATAAAATTATTGCGTTCTTACATTGAAAGTGTTATTTTTGTGACAATAGGGACTAGGTGAAAACAGAAGTCTCTTCCTTTCAAATTGTTTTTTCCACTGGCACTTTTCTAAAATAACCCTTAAATCTTTTTTCAGTTAGTTTCATACAGAGTTTTCCTTGTAAGTATTACTGTCTTTAGATACTCTTTTTAAGGATAATTTGTGCAGTATGTAGCTTATTATTCTCAGTGATATACAAATCCAAAGACCCCCACTCAGAGTGCAGACTACTGATGCTGATGGATGAAATAACTAAGGCTTAGTTTTGCAGCAGACAGATGTGCTGCCTTCGGGTGCCGGGTAGGTTTCTGAAGTTTGCTTCAAATATGAAGTGGGATACTGGAGAGGAAAAAGAACTCATCTATGAGAGTCAATATCCTCAAAAATAAAAAGGGGGAGTCCTACATCTCTCAACTGGAGACAGACAAGAAGAAGAAAAAGGGGCTTGTTCATTAAGGAGAAGACTTAATAAAATCCAGAGACCAGCCTGCAGAAAGAAATCTGACTGGCTCCACACCAAGCCATCTACAGTGGATATAAACCCAGAAACTTCACTAAATATATTGCCTCTTACTCACTACAAGATTTTTTTTAATGAAAAACTGTTCCATTTTCTCAGAGACAGTGACTGAATCTCCACTGAATAGCACCTCCTGCATTCATAACACATTTACAGCTGAGCAAAGCACCGTTAAATGCTACAAATGCAAATAGCTGCACAAAGCAGTTTAACACTGGAGAATCCAGGCACTCCTAGGAAGAATCTGGGATTTGGGATGTTAGCCGTTGCCAGCATTTTTCTTGTTTGGTTTAGCAGCCCACTAGAATATTTAACAGTACCATACATTCTTTTTTAATGCTCTTTCATGAAGAGGGATATTTTATACATAGCGCGTTTTTTAATAGGAATAAGATTTTAAGTTGCTGAAGAAAAAGATCTATTTGTTGGGATTTGTGCATCACTGAAATAGCCAATAGTTTGGAAGTTGATCAATATACATGCAGTGTCAAAAATCACATTTACAAGCTAAATAACATAAAATAACCTGCATGCAGGTAAAATTATTTTTGTTTATTAGAAAATATTGAATTCCCAACAGATTTGTAAATTAATTAAATCCGATGGAAAGAACTTGCACTGATTAAAAAAACAAGATGAATATATGGGCGAATGCCCTTCCATAATTCTTAGCAGCAGCAAATCACATTTCTCCAGGTTTTTGATCTAAAACTCAGAATTTATTTGGGACCCAGATAGAACGTTTGGTAGCTGTACACAAGAATTATCAGAAGTGAAGCTCCCCTTCACAATGGTCATCGGTTCCCTGTTCCAGATGGGTTGGATAAAGATGAGATCCCCGGCTGAAATACTTGGACTTTACAAAAGCAAAAAACCGACAAGCAGTCTGATCCTGAATCACAGCCTGATCCTGTTCCCATTTAACTCAAGAGAACTTCTACCCACTGCTTATATTCTTTCACAGAAAAGCAGAGATAGCTTCAAGGCAGCAGGCAAGGTAGGCAGCAGCCTGGAGCAGAAAGCTGCCTACACCACCCAGGAGAAGATGGAGCGCAGTGCTCATTTGGAGCTCCACAGCCCTCGCTAGTACACCGTCTCACAACTCAGGTGCACTGACTGAGACCAAGGGCTTCAGCTGAAATTTTACCAGGCTATGAGTACGCATCGGTTATAAGTCTCAGCTGCTCTGGAACTGGATAGCTGATTTCTGAAATGTTCTTCTGTCTTACAAAATTTGTATTATCATGTAATCCACCTAATGAAGAAACTTATGTTTTTACATATTCACCAAATAAACCCTCACTTGATGCTGGGGAATATTGGTTTCTCTCAGTATTCTTTCACAGCTGACGGATATTTTGTTTTGTTTTGTTCTGTTTTTTAAATCCATGTAAAACAACTCCAGGCTGATTTCAGTTCCACGCTGCACAGATTTCTCCCAGAAGAGACTGACATTTTTCTTTCTGTGGTTTCAGGGAATATTTAAATATTTTACATAAAAAGAACAGCTTCAGCAGGGATACTGGGAGACCCCCACCGTGGCCAATGCTACCTACCTAGCAAGGAGGCGCAGAGCCGGAGGTCAAATCAGAGAAGATGAGACACGGGAATAGGAAAGCCTCAGTGCTGCAAACCTGATCTGCTGTGCATAGGGCATTTCCTCCGGCTCTTGGGAAACAGGGACGGATTTGACTTGCCTTGCTCCAGAAGTGTACGGTCAGCCCAAATTCACTAGCTTAGGCGTGGGATTTAGCTTCCACTCCTCTCCAAGGCATCTCTCACTATGGGCAGCTGGAGCAGGTCCATGTGTAAGTGCCATAAGGAACCCCAAGAACTGAACTAACCTTCAGAGACTGAGAAATAGGTGTCACAAAGCAATACTTTCATGCATTTACCTACAAAGGACTCCTGTACTGTGCTTAGCATTTTGATCTCCAAATAAAGTCACTGGTCCCTCCAGTGTGCAGGTGCTCAGCTCCCTAAAGGAACGTAGGATAAAGCCCATATTCTGTTTGTTAGGCTTCTTTCATTCCCCTTCATATAGACTCCTAAACTTTTATCTTTCTGGTCTTCCTTAAGAGTGAGGAAATATAAAGAAATCAGTGGGTGTTTTTAAGCACTTTAGTTGCCAAAGTATGACCTGAATGATTATAATATATGATTCAACTCAAATGAGTCTCTCTGCGTCCTCACCGTTTAAAGATCACCCAAAAGATTACACTTCCTTAGAGCTGTTTGTATCACCGAATCAGAAACTGCAAATGAAAATCTGGTATTTACAAATGCTTAGTCAGAAACCATAGCAAGTGTCATTAGCTTTCCAAACAATTGCATGTAGAAAACAATTTCACCAACAAGGAGGAAAACTTAGCAGGAATCCATTGATCAGAAGATATCAGAATTACTATCATTTAATTCAGGGGTTTTATGTGATAGTAATTTCTTTTTAAAAAATGAGGGAGTCTGTTAAAGATGTCACAAAAGTACTGTCAGGGACTTCAACTAAGAAACAATATCCTTGGATGTTGCCAAGAGAACTGGGAACATTTCTGGAGAGGAGCATATTCTGCTCTGTTTTCCGAAACAGGAATACCTTCCCAAAATAAGGTCAACAGAGGATTCCCCCTTTAGGGCTTCAGTCTTTTAGCAAAGGTCAGTCCACAACCACTTGCATGAATTCTGATTTGCAAATACAAACATTTTGCATATTTCTGTAGCTGATTCCAAAGGATTTTCATTTCAGTATAATGCTACATTACTGAGTATGTGCTAACGCCTTCACTCCTTCTCTATATCACTGTTACAAGTCAGTCTGCTGGTAAGGAAATCTGGGTTCATTAATCTTGCCAATACTCTGCACTGTGTCATGCGCTGCTCATTAGGAACCATGGGCAACAGACTGTCTCAGCTGATCAGTTATAAAAGTTACAGGAGCCTTTCCCATCTCGCTGGTATTACTACAGACATGAAGTCTGCCGCTATCACAATTCTCTTCAGAAGAAGAAAAGCAGCAAGTGCTAATTAAATAAGGTGCCACGGTAGGCTGTACAGCAAACGGCATTCAGAATGAACATTCGAGTGTGAAGGACGGAAAGCTTGCTTCCTCTTTCCAAGAAACACAGCAGAAAATTAAACACCGAATAACCTCTCTGAAATAGTACAATCTGCATGTATTTTCCCAATTTGTGTATAGCAATGAAACATCCTTAAGCCTTGCGTTAAGAACTTAATTGCAGCTTTCAACAGGCTTTTAGCATTTCGACAAGTCTGAAGTTCATTCTTTCAACGCAGGCATCAGCTCCAATCCAGCGGTGGAATTACTTAGTCTGTCCGTATGGACACGCTAGCAGGGTGGGTACTGCTGTAATTCATAAGCAGGATTTGCAGTAAACGCAGGGTGAAGTAGTGAAGGACAGAAAAGTTTGAAAGGGTTTTCAACTTATAGGGTGTTACATAAATTCTGGTGTACTACAGGTTACCTATCGGGGCTACTGTAGCATGTCTTGCATGAGACAAAGCGTACACCTCACCAGGTGGGACCACAGGAGATTTGCTAGCTGGTCTATGTCCCTTGTAAATCCAGATCCATTTACGCTAGCTTCAAATGCCACACCTACCCTAAGCAACCTCTTCTATTGCTCATCTCTTCCTTTAAAGAGCGTTTTTCCCAATACAGAGTTCTCCTAATGCAAATTCAACTCCCAGTGTCCTGTTATATCCACAAGCAATGCTAGCTTTCCCTCTTCTTCACAGCTAACTTTTATGCATTTCATGAGAACTATTATCATGGTCTTCCCAATCATCTCTTTGCAAAACTAAGCAGCTGTGCTTCGCTAAACCTTTACTTAGAACTCAAGCTTCCTAAGCCTTTGATACTTCTTATGACTCTCCTGTTGCTCATTATCTCTCCTACAATGCAAAACGAGCAGCTGCTCCACTTGGGACCTCAGCAGGACAACGTCGTTATGTACATATTTTTCAGTCATTACTTAGGGCAGTCTACACATTAACTATTCCAGATTATTTCCTCTGGAGGAAGTCTGCTTCCAGTTTAAATTAAACTATGTAGAGAGCGCTCTGAAAGAGGCATAAAAGTGTCCATTTATGTAGCTCACCTGGAGTAGCTACTCCATCTCAAGTTCTTAGCTGACATTTTTCCAAATTAATATTGTCAGTGTGTGCACACACGCAAATGTATGCATTCTCCCATTTCAGACCCAACGTCTAGATCTATCCTGCATAAGATGGTTAAACTTTCAACAGTTCTGCACTTTAGTGACAGCTAACAAAGACAGAAGGAGAATGTCAGTCAGCATTTCTGAAAATAAGACTTACCTTTGCAACACCATCTTTTTCAGCTATCAAGAAGCTACCTAGGTTTATTTTGATTATTGTAATGAACATTTTTGTTACTGTAATGGATTAGATGTCATTATTGTTCACCTAAGAATATATTTAAATTAAGTCTTAAATGTTATTTTACAGGATAAATCAACACATCACAGACCAATTTTCATTCACAGCACAGAAAAGGTCAGTATGCAAATGTAGTATGCTAAAAATGGATCCACTCTGAGTAATGCCCAATCAAGTTAATGAAACTAGATCCTGAAGACAAAGTTTAGCTTTTTGTTTTACCTCTGATATTTTGAATCTGTTCTACAGACTAACACTTGATTCAAAATGTCAGGGAGAAAAATGAGAAATTAAGTAATGCAGAAATAACATTTTCTTTCATTATGCACAATCTATTTATACAGTGGCAATCTTTGCAATACTTTTTCCATGAAAAAACACACTGATTATCAATCAAAGTTTATTCTCCTTTTCTTCAACTTCAATCTTTTTCTATTTAAATTGGAGTATATATGTAAACTGTAAAATTACTTATTATTTCTATATATATTAAATGAACATTAAAACCACATTATCATAGCCTATCTTTTTTTGTATCAGGGATGCAATAATAATCGTTTAAGTTATTCGAATGCAACTACATAATTCTGAAGAGTGGTCTGATTAGTATAATCTTGAGCTTTTTGTAGGTGACAAAGAATTTTGCAATTTTTTTTGTTAGAAATTGGGAACTTCTGACATCATATAAATCATAAAACCATCAGCAAAATGATCCAAAGACCAATGACTTCATAGAAGCATGATTAGAATACTTTTTCTCCTACTAAAGATCTGAAATCTTCAGATGGATGGAGAGGAAAAAGTGGAAATCATTAAGTGCAGTATGCGTACCACACAACATGCAAGTTGGTAACTAAGAGAACAACTGAAATATATACAAAATATGTAATAGTTATTGTACCTGCAAAGTAACTATGGCAAAGTGGTTAATTTACATATTTACGGACATGACACTGGTGCTTAATACCTACAGGCACAAGTTTTGCTGGGTAAAATTGCTCAGGAATAAATACAGGATTTGATAGGTATAACAGTTGTATGCACATACATCTGAATCCACCCATTCAAAAAGTCCTTTGAGACTAACACATCCTGGAATAAAACATAATGGAAGACAGGCACGTTACAGCAAAGTACACATAACTTTCCCCAGCTGAACTATCCTTATTTATTAAGGAGGGCTTCTGTTCGGCATAAAGCTACTCATATTTGTAATTCTTCCCAGAATGAGATTTCATACAGATAGGGCTTTACTCTTTTTATTTTTCAGATACATTCTTCATATTTTTCTTTCTTAATTCCCAGTAAGATTAACTGCTAGATCCTTCCATCAAAATGTTACAGCATTGATAGACATTAATATGGGAAAGGAATAAAATTCAGAGTCTATCTTCAGTATTACAGGGGTTCTAGATCATGCCAGAAAAAGATGCATCTAAGGATGGAAAATAGTGTGCTGTTAGATGTACTCTAACATTACAGACAGGAAAATCTCACAGGTCAGATCAAAGATCGCATCACTTGGATGCAGTCCTATGTAGAGTGAAACATGGAGAATATGGCATTTTTCTCTGTCCCCTTCCTAAAAATTCCCAAAGTTTGTTTTTGACTTCTGATGGGCATTCAGCTGTTATCTTTATAAAAGCATCTGTTAAACACTAGCACTTTTTTCCTGAGTGCTCGCTAGTCCACTATCACTGCAATTCTTCTCCGTGTAAAAAATCTTAACGTTTACTGTCACTGAATTTCCTCTGTCATCTTATTACTCAGTCACACTCAGTACTGTCAGATCCTTCTGCAACTCTTCCCAGTTGACTCTAGCACTGTCAGCAGGCTTTATTACTTCAATATTAGCCCCCTTTTCCACATGTTGAACCACCCAGACGCTTGGACTGGTGCCTACGGGACTCCATTGGTGACTTCCCTCCATTGTAAAACTTGACCATTTACTCCCCGTTGCTTCCTAACTTTTAACCTGCTATTAATTCATGACAGGAGTTTCCCTTTCATCGCACGGCAGCTTTAATTCTTTATAAGCCTTCAGGAAAGAACCCTATTGAAAACTTTTGGAAATACCAGTAGATTATAACTGGATCACATTTTTTCCCCAAACCATTGCCTCCCTTGGAGAACCAGGTAGACTTGTGAATTTTGACCTCTCTGTTAAGCCATGCTGTTTAGCCTGCACAATGAACACCACAATCCTAAATTATCATTGACTCCCTGTTCCCATTCATTCCACGCTGCAGCACTGAGCTGTAGCTGTGGTTTGACAGCACTCATCATTACGACCAGCTCTTTACGCACACGTGACAGAGTTTGGCTGTCAGAAAATGAACAGTTATGAATTATGGAAAAAAATTTTTTTACACGATCGTTATTTTCCATATACGTTTTTTCTTTCCTTCTTTCTCCAATGCAATACAAATGAATGGAGGTGTGGGAGAGAAGAGAAAGCTCTCGAAATGGAGAGGGTAGCTTTCTTAGAGTTCATTGCAAAGGAAACCGAGAAGCCTAATACCAATGGAATAGCCCAAATTGAGGGCTTCTAAGCTCACAGGTCACTTCAAAGCTTCAGGGGACAGAGGAGAAGGACATTTCCAACGCAATTCCCTAAGGAAATACGGTTTATTGGAGTGGCTGTGCACCACTCCACCACCACCTTCCCTCCATCTGCCCCGTACCTTCTGCCTGTCGGATGCCTTTCACCCAGCTCGACAGGGACACTGAAGTCTGAAAAACCTGCAGGTTCTGGCAAGCGCCACGGGCAAGGCGGGAGCGGGACGCGGGGGAAGAGAAGCCGGCGGTGCCTCCCCCGAGTGGGAAGCCGGGAGGAGTGGGGCACTCATCGGCTGTGGCCAGGCACCCAGAGGAGGAGCAGGAGGACACTGTGGCGGCACCCAGCCTGGGGTGACCCGCAGCACAGCCGGGAGGGAACGGGGTGCAGTGCATCGTTTGATGGTTTTGTGCATAGTTTCTCTCCACATCTGACAAAAATCCTTCCTGCTGAAAAACTCATGTCTCGTTAGCCAAAGTTTCAAGGAACCTCAGTTTGGGGAACCGGGGTCATGCACGCCCTGGACCTGCAGCCTCTCAGAGAAGCTCAAACGTAGGTGCAGCCGGGGACCCCGGGATATCCCGGCGCAGCCGAGGGGTGCAGGGCCACCGGCTCCCGGTGGTCGGGGAGCATGTCCTACCTGCTGGCTTAGGCAACACCAGGCACCTCACTACGGAGCAGTCTGCCAGGATGAAAACAGGGTCATCAGGGAACCGTCCTCTGGGTCTAGCACAGGCTTACCTAACCCAAGAGGTTTTGAATTGAACTCTTCATTCAGAAAATTGTAATTTTCCATTTAAAATGTCATTGTAACACTCTGTTAACAGAGCTCTAATGTATTTCATTCATGCTCCCGCACAGCAATAAAGCAATATTGTCACAGAGCAGTAGGTATAGCCTGATGATTTAATATTGAGCTTTTACTGTCATGTCTAAAGAATTTTGGTTGGCTGGTAAAGCGGATAGCAAAGGCCAAAGTACAGTTATTCACACCCTGTTTTATGGTTCGGTTTTTCTCATGTTATGACATGAGATGCAAGGAGCACAGCACAAAGGTTTCTATCTGCTAGCACAGAGAAATACAGGATTCCTAACACAGAAGAAAAATCCATGATGATATTCCCATAACTATTACAGTGCTTATCTTTTGAGACGCTTATAACTATTCAAATATATTCATAGATACAGATATATGTATAGACACACACAGAAAAAGAGAAAAAGCTTATGTCTTATTCTAGATAACAACTGCAACATACTGAAAATTATTCACTTGCAACATACTATATGCAACTAAGATGTCCTTTTAAAAATGACTATATTGTTAACAGATTCATGTTCATCCAAAGAAACTATAAACAAATCAGATTGTGCTTACTAGAAGGAGTATTTTTTCCTGGCTTTATGATTATAATTTTACAAAATAATTCTTATGGATCAATCTTGGTAAAAATACTTGAAAGCAGGAATACAAGAGCCACAGCCACCTTTTCTAAAGATGTTTTCCAAGCAAAATCCAGGTTCCAGTTCCCTGGATTCTAATGCTGGCAGTCAGTTACTTTTCCTGTAACAGTCTGAACAAGATCCCAAATCTGAAAAAATAACAAGCTCTAGGAATATTCAGGTCTAGAAATGCATGTTCCACAGGAACTTTTACTCTAAAGTAACCTTCTTCAATTGTATATACATTTTTAAAGAAAGTGAAGGCAAGATCTGAGCAAATCAAAGTGCAAAATTGGAAGCGGGGGGAGGGAAAAGCTTCCACAAATTAAACTATTATACACTACAGAATTTTGCATAGACCCACAAAGAGGTAGGTCAGAAAACAAAAAGACATTAAAGAGTTGAAAAGTGAAACAATGTAAGTTTTAAGAGCCAAGATTAATCATCTCTCTTTCCTTTGAAAAAGAGCATTCCAAAAAAGCATCACCAAAATGCAAGTAAGACGCCACAATAAAAAGATGTATTATGTACCAACAAATACTTAGTGTTTGAAGAGACATCACAAAAACTGCATCACAGCCTTGAGATGATAGATATTTAATCCCACAGACAACCCTTAGTTTAACTGGGTATAAAGAAAAATGGTTTAAATGTCACTTTCTCTATGTTCAGCTCACAAAAATAAGTATTTGCCTTAATTTTTTTTTTTGCTGCTGGTAACAAATCCAGAAGAAATAGGGTTTTGCTCTTTTTGTACATCAATGTATATCCTTGCTACATTAACCTGAAAGAATTTTTCATCCTGTATCTTTGAGCTCCACACATAAATACCAGAGAGGCAAATATCATAGATAAAAACGAACCTGGCTTAGAAACAGACTTTCTGCCATGATGTATCACGAGCAGAGAGTTAACTTTTTACTTTTCAAATCACAAAATATTAAATACTGAAACATTCTTTGAAATGTTAACATTTAATTCTTTAATAGCATCCTCAGAGACTTCACAACTCTCACCTAATTTGAGGGTAATAGGTTACAGCAACTTTTATTGCTGCACTGGACATAATTCTTTTTTTGTGTGCTTTTATGTTATGCCAAAATTGCCTAAGTGCATATGAGTAAGTTGGGGGGGGGGGGCGGTTTTTTGTTTGGTGTTGTTTTTTTTTTTTAAAAAAGAATGTGTCTATGTTTCAATGAATGCTTTTGCCTTCTCCTTTGGTTTTCAACAAGCAGCATTTCTGACCATGCAGCATCTCGCTATTGTTCCTGTCCGTACCCACCGCATCTGCTCCACAGAACTTCCCAATTTTTTTTTTTTCTGTAAATCACGTTGTATTTTGTACGCAAACCTTACACAGAACTGAAAAGAATTTAATGAAATGTCCTCGACAGCCCATCACAGAGCCCTGCTCCGCATGTGCGAAGGTGGCAGTGATCTGACCCTGGCTGGGCTCTGCGTTAGCCTCTCCCTGCCTTGTTCTGGCAGAGGAGAGCCCACCAGAAAACTGCTGGCTTCTCTCTTTCAAAAAGCTCTCTAAATGGCACATCTTGAGAAGCATGCAGAGGAAACATACGTTTAGAAATTGATCCACTGGCTGCAGCAGAGCCTGCAAAGCAGCAACGGAGAAAAAGAAAAGAGAGGACTCACCAAGATACATCCTGACGTAGGGAGAACAGTTTTGGTAGCAACCCTCAACAGTCTGGAAGTTAATACTCTGCTTCTCTCCTCTTTTCCTTTCTCAGTCCCCCCCACTCCTAATTTCCCCATTTAAGGGAGAAAATAACAAGGCAGAAGACGCCAAGAGACTTTCATGACATAAACAATAAGGCCTTCCTGTGCCAACATTTCCTTTAAAAACACTTGCCAATAAAGCTCCTGGAGGCCAGCAAGAGAAAGAAATGCCGAAACAGCCGTGACATGAACTTGGCATATTTTCTGACTCACTCACTTCCCTTGAGACAATCCCTCCAAGAGAATGCTGAAGGATAATGGGAAAAGAAAATTTCTTCCAGTGAGAAGGACTTCAGCTGCCCGTGCTATACAAGAAAACTGCCAATTAACTTTATTTCTGTTTACCTACAGACTCGCTCACGCAGCCACCTCCGCTGGCATGTTTCCTGACTCACACGCTCATGTTTGCACATTCATCTGGTAATCCTGATGTCTGAAAAAGGCAAGGAGACTTTTTAAAAAATAAAATACTGGGAATCCCCGACTCCAAATAATTTCTGAACAGCAGAGAGAATGACCAATAATTGATAAGGGGTAGCCAAACACATGGCTGCTTCACATATTAAATCCAAATTTCCTTTTTCCTTATCCCTGCTATTTATACTTCTTTAGTACTACTATAATTTTTTAGTGCCAGACATGCTAGTCTATCAAACACTAAGGATACTCATGTATCTTGTATATCTGTAATGAAAGATTGTCAAGATTATTTTGTCTCGTCAATCCATCCCATTTTGAGTAATACCATGTTTTCAAAACTAAATGGCATGTTAAGAACCAGAAATTAAAATCTCTTTGGAAATCAGCATCTTACACGCACCAACACGCGCTCACTCACTCACTCGCTCCCGGGGTACGGCCGTCCCCCGCCTGAAGTCCCTCCCGGTCAGGAACACGGGGGTTTCAGCTGTCTCCTCTCATCCGCGCCTCCGTCTTCACCTCCAGCGCAGGGGGACCCTCCCGGGAGGCTGGAGCCCAGCTCCGGAGGGAGAGGACGGGCAGGAGAGAGGCCAGCGCCGTGCTGATGGCGGGGGCAACGCCGCTGCTCCTCCACGGTGGGGTCGTGGCGGCTCCTGCCCGTCCGAGGACAGGGGCAGGCAGGCGAAACGGGGATCCGGCCAGGCTTTGCCCCAGGGCTGCCACCCTGCTGCACTCCCCTCTAACACCAGACCGGGCAGCAAACCCCCACTGTATTCAAAGACAGACCAAGCAGAAATTTTCGTCACTTTGCGGGGGCTGTTTGATTACCGGTCTCAGTCTTGCGATGCGGAGACACCACCTCTTCCCTCCACACGTACCCAATTCAGGGGACTGTGCAAAGATCCGTCCATCCCTCTACGCGAACCCTGCACCCTGTCACCGAGTTAGCTCATGCTCACTCTCCGTTTCTAAGAAGGCAGTGAGCACTGCCAAGTGCTCCTCACTCGGCTAAGGGTTGTTATTGTTGCTGGAGTTTCTTTGGTTTTGCACTCAACTTCTTAGATTAGCATCAGGGTATCACATATCAAAATAACCACTAGTGAGGATTTGCTGGCCTGCTCAGAAGTGAGGGTTCACCATACCTACAGCTGCATAATTTTACTGTAATGTAGTCTGATATCATACACCCCTGGCTTCTACTTTCTAATAACTTGCTTGCTGCTTTAGCACTTGGGCTTATGGCAAGCTCAGCAAGCCTCCTGACTCTCCTCTAAGAGCCTGCCTACCCCCTGAAGACCCTCAGCAATCATATCTAAGCCAGTGCCACCAGACTGCACAATTTTGGTTTGGTTTTTTTGTGGGGGTTGTTTTTTTTTTTTTGCATTCCCAGCTAGTATGGCTCTGCTGGCAAAATACTGTTGTATGCTGTAACGTATATAATCTACACTAGGAGTTACCTACTAGCTCACCTTTACTCTGTCATGACTGCTGGGCACCTTGTCAAGACACACACACAGAGTGCAAACTTCTTTTTTTTCTTAACCATCTTTTTCTGCCCACTCACAAAGCTAACACTGGCTTGTTTTTAGGTTTGTTTTCATCTAAACCTGAGAAAAGATGTGTTTTTTTGTAACACCACCAGGGCAAGCTAGCTGTGGTTGGCTGGCAAACTCTGAAATTCAGGGCTGGGGCAGAAATATTTAGGAGTCAAAAAAAGCTGACTTGCTCAAGAAATTAAAGCCCTTCTGACAATCTTCCAGAGAGCCCCTGAGGAAAAGGGAGGGAACCAGAGAGACTCAAGGAAAATGGATGGGAGCCCAGTGTGGAGATTCACGCCAGAACGGTTCCTGGCCAAGAAGGAAGGTTGGCAAGTAGACAAATACAGGCTTTCATAGGCAGCATTGTAAACAAGACATTAAAAATATTAATCCATTTAGATTTCAAGCACCAAGATGAGATTTACTTAAGAAGCAGAATTATGCTGGTAATGGCTCCTCAAACATTTCAGCTGAATGTCAAAACTTTTGCTCAACTGTATCAAGTGAAAATACAAGGAGCTGTTGACACTACAATATTCAAACATTCGTATGGCAGGGCTGGAAAAACACAGAAGGCGGCAAAGGAATGCTTGAGCCTTGGGCAGAAACTCAAGCCCTTGCAAGGAAACTGCATTCACAAATTATTTTTACCTTCATTTCTACACCAAAATAATAAATTGAAGAGGCAAAATCATTTCTTAAAACCAAGCTTCCTTTCAGAAATCTTTTCAAACAAAACGTAAATTACCTCTACCGAAATACTTTGTTTTCGAGTAGAAACAGTCATCTAGAACAGAATGTCTTTTCGTGTGAAAGAAAGTTTAAGTAAACTTTGAACACCTAGGACTTTTTAAAAAGTTTCTTCTCTCCTACAGGAATCAGCATGTCTCCCCTCTTCCCCTTAGAAAATACAGACTTATTCTAAATGATTGAATATTTTATTTTTTTAAGAACACAATTGGAAAAGTCATCTCCCCCCAAAGCAACGAGGCGTTCAGGACAATCCTGAATCCATGCTAGCCACTGAAGTACAGAAACACAGAAGAAACACATGCTTTTTTGGTGAACATGGTAAGTGTCGGGTCACCTCAAGCCTGCCACAGCTAGGAGACTCACGGGTCTTCTACATGCTGGTGAGTAGGGTTCACAAGCTGGTCTACCGAGGGGCAAATGTTTCAGGGGAGGCCCACAGGGAAAACCAAGTGCCTTCAACAATGAGAAAAATACGGTCTGCAGTCACTATACAAGATTCAGGAACTGAGAGTCGGGAATCGGAAGATTCCTATATTGGGTTAAAGGAAAGACAAATATTTCTTGAATCAACCAGGTTGTCCCTCATGGAAGTCCACGTGCACAGACTGTGCTCAAAAGAGGTCTTTTTCCCCCTCTCAGTAGCACCAACAATCATTGTAAAATGCCATGCGCAGAAGGACTGATATCTCTCCATTCAAAGCGCTAAAAGCATTCTAAAGAATAGGCTAACATTCTCCGTTATCTTTAGTCACTTTAAAAAGCATTATTTTAGTAAAAAGTCTAGAACAGCATCCCATCTCTTGTAACCTAGGATATACTATACACCCCTCAGAATTATACTTATCAGGTTCCTTAAAAAAAGAACAAGATGAAAAGATGAAAAAAAAAAAAACCAACCACTAAGCTCTTTTCCTTGCTTATATCTGTAGCCACTCACAAACTTACCTTAAGCTTTCCACAGTATCTGAAATGGAAGATCTGAGCAAAGGAAAACCTCAAAACACAGAGTGAAAGAAGGGATAACTTCATTCTGCTTAGAAGTGAAAAAAACCCTACATTAAAGTTTATAGAATCTGAGATTTTATAACAGTTTAAACGTTTAAATGCAAATGCAAGTAGCAACACACGAATTATAGAAATTCTGCAGCACTCCTGATCTTATGAATCATATGATTAAATTTGCTTTCTGCACTCTCAATGTAACCAGAATGAAATACTGGCATCTCAGATATTTTGAAATGATACACAAGCAGCACATTTAATAGCATTAATTTTAATAAGTTAGCATTCTATCGCAGATGCATCTGTTTCAAAATGTTGTGGCTGAAGGTATTTTTATGAAAGCTATTTGCCCATTACATACCACAACCAGTGCAACTTCACAGTCCAGGGAGGCATTTTCATCACACGAAAGAAGCAGCCATTAGCGAAACGCTGTTTGGCAAACAGTAGCTCACACACCGAAGCTGCAATATTATCCCAGCTTTCCTACATAAAGCATAGGACTATGTTCAAAGTAAACATGTGGTCATAATTAAATAATAATTATGACTAACATTTGTGTAACACCATTCATCCAAATAGTTTAAAGCATTAGGTAAATCTGTAAACAATGGGTCTAATCCTGCACCCTTTACTCATAATAATACCATGCAGTTCAAATGGACTATGTAGATCTTGTCTACACACAGACTTAATTGTTCTCAATTAACTCCATGTGTCAACACTCATTCCAGTGTGTCTTGTTCCTGTTTAGCTTAATTCTCTCACTGTTTATTACAGGTGAACGTACCGTTTCTACAGTCTCACTGATTTAACATCACTTTCCTATACGGATCCCACAGGGATTGTTGCAAATCTCAACGCAGCCTCACTTCTCCTACATGCTTCTAATAAGGCAAATATTCTTTTACAGATGAGGAAGTTCACTTGTTGTTAGTATGCTTAAGGGACTGACCATCCCATACTGACTTGCATCTGTAAACCCAGGACGTACAATTTCTATTCTCATACCTTAATCACACAAATAGCCTTCCTCATCCATCACGCTCCAGAGTAAAACCACAGGAAATGGTAAGAACAGGGGAAAATTCTGCAGTTTCTAAAAATAAAATATATTTGGAAGCAGACATGCTCAAACCACTTTCATGCATCTGTGCTACAAACGATGTCTGTTACAGAGAATCAAAGTTGCTTAAACGAGTTAAAAAAAACCCACGAAGAACCTGTAGACCTTCCTGACATTTTGGTGTCAGTCTGCCTTGACAGTCAAGCAACTGGAGAACAAGGGGAAAGACCAGGATTACCTGAGTCAGATTTCATTTTGGCTCTGCTATGGACAGTTACTTAACTTTGCTTCGGCTGCAGTATATGTAAGCCAAGTCACATCATCCCTTCCCCTTACGGATCTTTTGAAATTCATTAACATCTCTATGGCCCTTTGAAAACAAATACTGTTTACTACTGCTAGCTATTATTTAGCTTTTAGCATTTTTTGCCTTCTAGCTTAAATTTTGCATAGAAGAAGGTCACTGTCACATCTCACTTGCACTTTGCTTCGGCTGCAGTATCTGTAAGCCAAGTCACATCATCCCTTCCCCTTACGGATCTTTTGAAATTCATTAACATCTCTATGGCCCTTTGAAAACAAATACTGTTTACTACTGCTAGCTATTATTTAGCTTTTAGCATTTTTTGCCTTCTAGCTTAAATTTTGCATAGAAGAAGGTCACTGTCACATCTCACTTGCACCTCGATTTAGTATATTTTCCTTCCAATTTTAATTTTCCTTTGCAAGAGGTATGCTCAATTTTAGCTCTTATATGTATTCCGTGTAACTTTGGCACACATCAGAAAGCTTTTTTTTAGCATCGGACAAAAGTACTGCAAAATGTCATCCACTGCTGAACTGTCAGCAAAGCTCACACTAGCGCAACAGTGAAATAAGGTGGGTTTTCCCCTTAAAATCTTCTAATAGGTTTAGTCATTTCTCCGATTTGTTCATTCAGAAAAAAATTACAATAATTGCCTCACCTAAGCACAACTTGGTCGAACCTGAAAAGAATCTAATGTCACAACAGCAATCCCTACTAGAGAAGCAATCCTGTAAAAATCACTGCAACTACTCACACACTGTGGAAGGATTTCTCGTGAATTCAGGAGAAGCAGCTGCATGGCTGCTAGCTAGTAAGGACACAGCTCTCCTTGTTCACTGGTACCACCTACAGCTATGCACTCTTAATCCTGTATGTAGATAGTGCTTGTGGACCCTATATGAGTGAAAATGTGGATGTTAATGGTTTAATCCACAATATGTTAACAGCTTAATTTTAATATGCAATGAATAGGACATGTTGTATTAAAGTGCATTGCCTTCGCACGTGAGCTCAGTGGGGATGGAGCTCCGTTTGCTTATCTCATCAGTTGTACAGGCAGCATCTGTCAGCAGCACAAAGAGGCAGCGGGTAGGGGAGCTCTCTCGTCCTGTCCAGCCGAAAAAACAGCAGAGGTGCTGTGCTGGGCAGGATGAGAGAGCCAGGACACCCAGAGCAGCGCTCCTGCCCAGCAGCACCTCTTCGCGTATTTTTGTGGTGCCTCGGACAGGACTGCAGCTGTAAAAGCCGAGCAGTCTCTCTCCCTTCCCATGGACCAGATCTTGACAGCACTGCAGAGGCCGCTCTTTTAAGAGAGATGACATTTCTGAGTGTAAAACACAGGCCAGATTCTGATGAGATCCTTCTGTTTAGATTCCTTCTAATTTCACTGGCTTTGATAGATTTTCTCTAGGCTGAAATCGTGCTGCGATAGAGACCAAGACTAGGTAAGAGTTCGGTTCCATTGTCCACACATGACCTCAGGTATCCTGCCGGGCTTCCACCGGCTGCTCCGGACCCCGTATGAGTCTGGGTAGGTCACCTACAGCATCAGTCAAGCTAGATGCCTGCCTTTGGTGATCCCTCCATGAACTGACTGCTGTTTCTAAAACATCTGAATCCTAGACAATTGTTTCCTTCCAATTTCTGGTGTGCTGGGTGTTGGGACCCTTGAGGATCCTGGACATATTTCTCCTCCAGGTTCTGGAGCACCACAAACAGAAGATGACTACAGTGATTTCTACAGATCTCACGTCTGAGCAGAGCATATTCCGAATTCTTCTCAAAGGAAGCGTTGAGACCTTCCTTCTCCTGGGGTGCACACATGCGGCAATCAAGAAAAAAAATCCACCAGCGTCCTCAGGCAATTTCTACCTCATAGGATGTAGCAGAGGCCATTGGCCTTATAGAAATGGCAAATCTTTGCTATTTGTCTTTGAAATGCTGCATATCATGACACCTCAAACCTTAAAACTGAAAACTTTTATGAAAGATAATCTGATCAGCCTCTTTCTCATTGGATGGGTATACTTCAACTTGAAGCTAATAAACTTTCCTTCCATTGAGACTTCTTTTTAAAAAAACAAGTATGTTATCTAAAAAGGAAAGCTGAAAATTAGGCTAAATTTTAAAATAAAATATAAAATGTGATGTTCCTACCTTATGCCTGCATCACCTTCTAATAAATGCAATGCAGCTGTGGGAGGGCATTTTCAGAAGGGAGGAAAGTCCTAGGAAACAAAATGCTTTTAGTAGAATGCTGAATGGTTTCATTGAGTATTTTTAGCCTGGCCTCCTGAGATGCTCTGCAAACATTTGCAAAACTCTAAAACAGAGCCAGGGTTATGTCACTATCTTTGGTACAAATAATTTGTTAGGAACTATTTTGTTCTGGCACAGGGATATATCAAGAGAGGATGCGTGAACTGGCTTGTTTTCTTTTGGATTAATGTTGTTTGTCAACTGAAGGCTGTCTTTATGAGGAAAGAGCGAGGTGCCAAGAAGTACATTTCACCATGCCAAAATTAAGGGGAGGAGTTCAGAAGCAGTCTTTTATTACCTAATTAGTTTTATCAAATGACACAGATCAACTAACAGGAGATAACTAATAAGAAAAAGGGGTGTAATGAAAAAGTAAGTTATCAGCTGGATGCTCTCCAGAAAACAATTATCTCTCTAGGTAAACAAGTACTACTGTTGGGAGGTCAGACACAAAGCGCAAGGAATGGAGGTCTTCTCAGGATACCAGCCCTCAGTGGAGTCGAAAAGGAGGAAAAAAGTAGTGGGATAAACTACACTGAGAAGAGGGATGACTTGTTATTAAAGGAGCTAGTATCTTTAGATGAAATTATTCCTATCTGGCCTGTAGATATCCCACCTGTTGTTTTTTTTTTTGAAACACAAATCAAGTACAGCTTGCCAGATTAATATCTCTATTCAAAATGAAAATTAGGACTACAATAAGAACAGCCACATTCACCTGCTCAAGAACAAATTACCAGAATAACTTTTTTACAGCTAGCGGGGAAAATGGCAGCTCACAGATCTTGTTTTATCTTGATTGCCCTCGTAAGACTGGAAAGGATGATCACACTAAAAAGAAATACAGAATTTTAGATAATATTCTGCCTTATCCAAAATAACCAAATGTAGTTTTGGAAGGTATTTAACATGTACTTAGATTTCCTTTCCATTACTTTCCCAATTGCATGATCTAAACCAGTCAGACAATTCAGACTCATGTGGCTCACATTCAGATTACATCAACTTTTAATTCTGAATTTGAACAATACTTTCATGTTTTCCACTACTATTTGCTTATCTAGTATATACCTAAAAATAGGCAAAACCTGTCTGATTATTTTAGGTAGTAAAATGACACCAGACAAACATAACAGCACAAAAACATTTTAAAAGCCTTGCTAGAAAAAAAAAATCCAAAAATGAGGATTTAATTGACTAAAGACTTGTGCCCCCCAGCAGCTTGAAGAAAAGCAACATCGATTTTTACACACATTCTTTGAGAATTGTAAGTGATGCAACAGAAGAGTTTTATTATGCTATTCTTTCCCTTCATCCTCCCCCTCCCTCCTCCATCATCAGTTGATTTGAAAACAGATGGGGCAATGAATTTATGGGAAAACGCTCTGTCTCTTGGGGTTGAGAGTTCTACCTTTACTGAAGAGCTGTGGGAACCCCACGGAAGCTTCATATATATTACAGTAAACTATAGCAAGGACTGCTAGATGCAGAACTATTAAAGGAACCTAAAAATCAGTCACTCTAAATGAAAATACCAACTGCTGCCATCCCAGAACTATGCTAAGAGAAGGCGTAAGATGTTTATGAGGCCTTGGCACGTCCTGGGCAGGATTGGGTAGCGCTGCCGGGAAAGAGGGATCCATTTGGTTCCTGTTAGCACGCCTTTCCCTGCAAGGAAAGGCTGAGCGAGGGACAAAGTCCTAGTTCAGGTAAGATGTCTCGACGACCCTGCATCCAGCTGAGAGCACCTGCAGGAACAGATGCTTCAGCCTAGACTTAAATCGCTGATCCAGACTGTCACGAGGCTTTCCATGGGAGCGCCAACATTCTCAGCAGCCTACACGTGGAACAGGTTATCACCTCTCCTCTGTGTCTGAACGGACTCTGATATTGGATTTTGGGGTCTCTATAATAAGACAGTCCAGGAAAAATAGAAGAAAAAAGAAGGAAGCAGTATGGGAATGCAAATGAATGGGTTCACACAGGCACAAATAGAAAGCAGGTTTAGTTGAGGAATGAAACTTACTCCATCTGTCATCCACCTTTAAAGCCCTGCAACAGAATCTTACGGTCTTCACAAGTCTCCAAGTCACTCCACAAGGAGCAGGGATTCTCTGCCCAAAATAGTCAGTCTTCACTTTCCTCCAGAAAGTCAGTCCTTGGCTGGCAAACCTCAACCACTGCGATATCCAGACCTGCACATGGATGAGGTCACTGGCCACGATCAGCACATCAGCATGTATGGTGCAGATCTCAATGCACACGGGAGCCAGCTTCTCCCCTAACATACGACCCTCCATTCCCACAAAACAGTACAGTACCATGGAACTTTCTCTTCTTCTCTGCCTGCCCCGCCACTGCCTCCTTCTTTCTTCCATCATTCCCCTTTACACTAGGTTTGACTACAAGGCATGGTGCCTGAGGAAAAATGATCCTGGGCTCTGCCCACCTTGAAAAGACTGGCAGAGGAGGAAAACTTGGCCAAAACCGGATCGTGTGCCAGGACAGTGAGCAAAACCAGAAAAGTACCACCACTCTCGCCGTGACCACCTGAAGATTCAGTGAACCACCTTCCTTCTCCCCAAAACAACTTGTCCGAACAACAAATTAGCATTTTAACCACATCCTTTCTTTTACGAAGGGTTTCCAGCAGACTTTGATCGTATGTGCCGTGCAGACACTGAATTCCAAATGCTTTGCTTACTTTTTTTCTTTTAATCTTTTCCTTTCTGCACGCCCTAAGCAGCAAGTATCTACTACGTCTACCAGAGAACTAAGTAGCAGAGGTTCCTGGACTCAAAATCCCTAATCAAACTGTTTAATGCTGGGCAATGATTTTCTGGGTTCAGTTAGGCCACCCAGATTTATACAGCTCTACCTAAAACGTTGTGAGAAGACTCTTCCCATAATTGGGTATACATCCCAAGGTGCAGCCAGAGCGATCTCCTGAGATCATCATTCCTCCCCGCCTACAGCATGCCTGCAGACAGCTCCTCTGAAAATTACAAGCTTTAAGGCAGGGTTCTCTGCACACCACCGTCCTCCTTCATGTTTCCCCGGGAGGTTTCAGCCTTTCTGCCCCAGCATCCCCGACACCAGACTCGTCCCAGTGGCACAACGTGAACCCATCAGAACAAACAAGCGGAAGGAAAGGCGTTCATGCTTACTGATGCTTCTGCCATAGCACCCTGGCATTTTCAATCTAGTCCTAGCAGTACTGAGGCTAGATGCAACGCATCGCCAACCCGTGGCCACAGTAAACACAGAGACCTCGCCACAAAGATTAAGTTGGTTTGGGAAGCATACCTGAATATAGGAAAAAAAATTATTATAAGGAATGTGGGCAAGAGAGGCCATCCAAAGAAAAAAGCCTCACTTGACCAGATCACTGACCTTGCCTAGGAATGCAGGCAACGTACACAGAAGGAAAGTTATCTGTGCTCAAGCTGCACAGTTAACATCCAGATTCATATGCTGTTTTCCACAAGGAAAAGCTGTGTGTAAGGTCAGAAGGCAATAAATCACGTTTCGTTTTGGATCAGCTTATTGTTTAGGACACACACACAAATATCAAAAGCTTTTTGAAATTAACAGTGAGTTAATCTGTGAGGCAATATGAGGCAAACATAATGAAAACACAAGAGAGTCTCTTAGCTAGGGGTAGAGAATATTCAGCCAAAGCCTTCCTCTGACTCCCACTGAGAACAACGCAATATGGAAATAACCAAAATTATGTATTAGAAGAATGAAGACTGAAGGCTTTCCGCTAAGTTATTGTTTTGCTCAATCATTAATTGCAAGACAGCTTTCTATGTCACAATAGCATTTTAATTATTGACCTTTTATATGATAAATTTACTGTACATTTTTGAGGATGGACAAAAATTTTATAATTATTCTAATATGCCTAGTAATAAGAGTTATAAAGGACACTGAGCATTTGGTCCTCAGTTTGCTGTTATAAAAGTCAAACTAGGCAAATAGATGATAAGCAATTAACAGGTTTAACAACACATGCGATTAGCTGCAGTTATATTAAGATAGAACGATTCTTATGCACATTAAGTGGATTATTTAATTAAGTGATACGCATTTCAGCAGAATGCACTAGATAAGAGCGTGTGCAAGTTGCATGCATGTTGAAGAGAGTGTTCTTGCAAATTCAATACACATAGGTGGGAACAGCCTGTTACTAAGGATTATCCAATACTTCCCATAAGATCCGATTTGTTTATAATTTTGCCAGACTAATTGTCTGGGCTGAAACTTTCCATGTTGGATTAGTGCCTCAGGCTATTTTTTTCTTACATCAGCCAAAACTGTTCAATGATTTTCAAGATAAAAGCCAGGAAAAAAAGACATTGTTTTACAGTGAGAAAATAGTATCTGGTAGCTCCTCCTTCAAGAATTCAAATATCCTTCTTGTTTTAAACAGGCAGAAGGCGCTTTTTATTCGGGAAGTTTGCCAGGCCAGTTAAAACCAGTTCAAATCTGATGACACTCCAAACCTCCGCAAACTTGTGAGAGGTGCTGGATATGGGGTTTAAACGCCGGGTACCAGTGACAAGCACCATCCTCACGCGAGGAGAGGAAGGTGAGATGCCTTCCCCGCCATTGCTGCTGCCTG
This sequence comes from Fulmarus glacialis, assembly GCF_000690835.1. Lineage (NCBI taxonomy): Eukaryota > Metazoa > Chordata > Aves > Procellariiformes > Procellariidae > Fulmarus > Fulmarus glacialis. Next base: position 37,438 of record NW_009229104.1, read on the forward strand.
TGCCGCAGCCCGGGATGGAGGTCAGGCGGGGCAGAGAGCAGGACCAGGCTGACCCACGCTCCCGGTGGGGAAACCTCCTGAAAAGAGGAGGAAAAAGAAGGTATACCTGGCCCATACAGACCACTTAGGCAGAGAACAGAGAGTAGGATCCCCTGAAGAAGAGGTTAAAAAGAAGAGGATTTAATTAGCTGACTGAAGTGACCTGGATAATGAGTTTGCGATGAAAAGAAACAGCTAGACAAGGTCACGGGTGGGGTACAGCGCTTCACTTTGCAAACTCCATGTGTTGTGTGTGTACAGCACTGAACTAAAAGTAAAATGCACTTAAAAGGATATGCTAACAAGATAACTCAGAGATGGACAACGCAAAGCTAACGTTCTCAGATACCGACTATAACATGCTGCTCCTAAGTATTTAGGCACCTCCGTGCAGGTATCCTGTTATTTAAACTCCAAGCATCCCCATAACTGCAGTCAGAAATAAACCTCTCTTTGTCAGAAGATCCCTCTTTTTAAAGGGTTTATAAACTTACCCCCGTTTCCATGATTAGAAACCTATCTCCAAAAAAAAAAAGAGAAAGATTTGAAGTACCTCAAACAGCAATCAGGCGGATAGCTCTTACTGAGGTTTTTAAGGAAATGTATCCCTTTGAAAATCTTCCCTGTTTCCTTACAAATCCAGCTATAGACAACTTCATTTCAGCAGTCCTGGGGAGAGGACGCTGGAACTACCAATCACGACTGAGAACAAAACGTTAAACAAAACCCTTTGGAAAGACAAACAGTGTGTTTACCCTATAGCTACTGTGTAGCCCAGCACACACCTCCTTGGCCACCTACTACCCAGCCCGCGGTAGCAGCACAGAGTCGGTGCGGGCAAAATCCCGGTGCGCCTGCCTTCGGAGCAGCCACAGCTCAGACCCAGCTCCAGCGTGTTTGCCCCACCAGGGCTGCTGACACGCCTGGGCACCCACGGTCACCCTGCCAGGAGGCAGTGGCAAAGACAGGGAAGCCCTGAACTGCTCTCCTCTGCAGGCAGGCGAGCAGGACGTGCGCTCTCCCTCAGCACAGGACAATTTCTGAAGGTTTTCACTGATTTCTGCAATGATTTTTGAGCAACAGCCAGAAAGGAATGGCAAGCGTTGGTTAATCATTTACCCTTCTTGTGTCGGTTGCTCAATACAGAGCGGGCATTGCACATGCGACTACACCACGGTCCGGAATCAAAATGGAACAAAATAAGGCAGAAAACTTTCTGTGACTGGAGGCTCAAGGCTGTACCCAGAGCTTATACTTAGAAATATACATAGAAATGTATTCATTTAAACTACTGATTATAATTTTTTATTTTTTTCAATCTTCAGCTCACTTTCTATGTCATTCACCTGTTCTCCTTTCTGCAGTGAATTCCACTTTCCACAACTAGCTGGTTATACGATGAATTAGTCTAAAAGGCAGAAGATGAAAAGGAATGCTGGCTGTGCAGTTGGACCCTTCTTCTCTTCCTGCCCCATGCAGCATCATTTATTCCCACAGATACAAACTTCAATACCCATTATGACAACACTATTTTCATTGATTATGTGCTTATTAATGCCAACTTTCCTTCAGCGAAGAAAATCACCTTCTCCCAGGAGAGAGATGATTTGCAATTTCATAATAATTGCGGTGTCCCTTAAGTAGTTCTAATTTTAACAGGACGAAGTACATCTTGTTTTACAAGGACGGCAGAACCATTACACAGCACAGTGCTACAAACTTCTCAGAATGCAATCATTTCCTTAGAGATAGAAGAAAAACAGATCTAATTCTCTGTGAATTATTATTTGTCTTATTATTTAAGAACAGAAACATACTGGGACTTCGCATCCCATGCATTTAAAAAGACAAATACATAAAAACAAGAGATTCAGGAAAGTTAGGACCTTGAATAATTTTCTTCCATCATTTTAATGTAAACTATTAGATAACATTTGAAGAATTTTGGTGATGAAAAGGAACACAACTGAAACTTCACAAGAGTATTTCACATGTATTTGCCAAAGACAGATCTTCTACTCCCCAGTCCCGTTTCCCCATTGCATAAAACTATTCCCATTAGTGCTGGCTGATGTGGCATATGCTCCCAATAATGTGGCAGAAGAGTGGCCTCACTGGATACATAGCTTCTCCTCCCCCCCAATTATGGATGCGTTCAGTCTTAATACTTGTCACTGTCATTATTTCTTCCCTACAAAAATTAACTGCAGAGCTAGCAGGGGAATCAAAATATACTTACAATATAACTTATAGTGCAACTTCTTGATTTATATTTGATCTAATTGCTAAACAGCCTACTAGAGACTTGCTAGATCTGGCCCAAAAGTTACCATCAACAAATTATGACAAAATGTGTGTTGATGCGCATAAAGTGAAAAGAATTGCCTCAGAAGAGCAACACAAAGCATCAAGTGAATTGGAAACGGTCTGTGAAAGGTAGAGGGCATGCACTGTAGCTCTTTCATGCTCTGGTTGTTTTTGTGAGCTTGACTTACGTATAATGAATCATTTTTTTTTTCCTGCAAATAATTTCATTGGAAGCCGTGCTATCATCCTCCTCCCACAGCCACATAAAGCAGTCCAGCTTAACATGGTGACAGCTGAAACACGGTGCCACAGCAAGAGTCCAAACTCTCCATGTTAGCATAAAATCCCACCCTCTTGTCTCCCTCCTGCTCCTCCTATCATCGCAAGAATGAAAGAAACTCATAAACTGTAACTCTCAGTCTAATAGAGCCTTGGCCAAAATTCAAGCTCAATAATTAATTACATTCTGCCTCTCCAAATTCCCACACCAGGCTGACTAACAGAAATAACTCTTCTTTTCCCCTCCTAGACCACAAGCTTTTATATGGCTAATGGACACAGCATTCCACCTCTAAGAGAGCTGGGAGGTTAATTGGAGAGAAATAAGAGATATGTATAATACTTGGATAAGACGACAGCAGCAGATAAAAAGAGAAGAGTATTGTAGCAAGTTTGAAGGGTATGTCAACCCAAAAGTGAAATCATTGTTCTCTACACTTTCCATCAGAGAATAAAAGCACAGATGATCATACAGGACAGGCAGCTGCCAGGACTTGGTGTCTGAGGGACTATAACACAGACTGAATGATTTGGTATAGGAGAGTATTTGAGACAATGCGGATATGGTTATGAAAAGCTGATAAATCAGTAAAGTAAAACACATTTAAATATAGCACTAGACCTCAATAAAACACAGAAGGCATCCAAACTACTTCAGTCTGAAGAATATGGAGCATTAACATTATACTATGTTCTCAGACAGCGATAAAACAAATCAGTACCTCATGCCACTATTCAGTAAATTACCAATACATCAAGATAAGGAAAACTATTATGATACCTGTGCTACGCACATAACATAAACCACTCATCGCACTAGGATTATAATTGGAATTTTCTTCTGAGGCTGATAGATGAACACTATAACCTTAAGCAGCACTCTCACAAGATTTTATTTATTGCATCTTTCATGTGTATTTGTAAAGGCCTTAATTAGCTTCTTTCTCTTCTGGTACAAAAGAGTGCGCATCATCACTGAAAAAAATCACAAGGCAAGGCTACCGTGAAGGGTCTTGCTAGTACTGCATGTATTTCACAGTGACAAAAAACCAGAGCAATTCTGAATACTGGAGATATCATCAATAAAACCTGTTTTGTTCCTTCCTTTATCTGGTCTGTGTCATATTTGCTGTCTGTGTCACTGTTTTACAGATGCATGTACCTGCAGCCTAGAGGTTGTATCCATGCAAGCACAAGACATTATTAATACATGGTGACAAACTATTTTTACATTGATGAGATTAGTATGGAGAATATACGCAGTGGATGTTGTCACAAGCATAGGATTGTTCTCCGTGAACCAGATGGTAACTTTCGATCCTGTTTCTGTTTAATTTTGGTTTCTAAAAACTCTTCCAATTCTAAATCAGAAGCAGGGCAATTTCAGTCCAGCCTCACTTGAAAGCTGGTGTTGGAACAATTAATTCAACTCTGGTCCAATTCTTCATTCATTCCACTCATTTTCAATCTGTAAGGCGTAAAGTCTCCACATTTTTATTCAAACAAGGTCCAAGATACTACAAGCATAACATCCACTGCATACTGCGCCCATGTTCTGATGCACCCTGTGCATGCTCTTGACATTTACTGCAAGAAATTCAGGCACCTAAGGCTTGGTCACCTACCCCTACATCAACACCACACTGACTGGGTAGAGACTGAGGAAAACAGCTCAGGTAGATTAATTAGTATCATCAACTTTTGCACAATAAATCAAACTTCTTCAGCAGTGAAAATGCTGGGTCATTATACATTGGCCGAGAGAGACAATAAAAACTCAAAGTTTCCTGAGCATAGAAATGGTAAGCAGAATGTTTTTATTAATGTTTCCTTTATTCTACATAAAGTTTAACATTAATTCTGCCAGAAAAAAATGTTACAATAGCTTTATATCTTGGTACTTCTTTAGATTTCACAAAAAACCCGAGAACATATACACAAACTTCTACATCATTTGATTTACACATATTTTATATATAAAAGTCTAAATCATCCTGTGAATGTAAACACACATAAAAACTATGACAAATAACTGCTTGTCTAAATATACTTCTTTCTGTTACCAGGTGGAAAGCATGGAGCCATCAGACAAAGATTACCTCTATGCCAGTGTTTGATTTAAACTGGAACCTGTTCTCAGAACTATCACCCATTTATGTCCAAAGACTGGTAACCCTACATCTCCCAGTGCAAGAACCCAAATCACAAGAACTCTTTTCCTTCTGATCAGATCTGTAACTCATTGCTATGTAGACACTTCCTATTCATTTCAATTTCTTAACTATTCACATTAATGCCAGGTATGGTGAGACCGCAACATACACTGCCTTCAAAACGTGTACTGGAACTTTTCAGGTCTCCAGTAAACAAGTAGCAGGAGTTAATTCCCATCTTTTGTTGAGCTGTAATATAATTCCACTGATTTTGGTGCAATTATTTTCAATTTATACATATGACAATCAAGGAAAATCCAGTATCACTGAAGGGATATTTCACTTTTATTTTTCACCCAAGTGTAAACATCCCAATGCTTTTTTCCTTGTGGTAGGTGTTTGTTTATTGTACATCATCATTTGATTTAGAATGGATTATCACACAACTCTCTTACAAGTATAGTCATCAATATCACGGTTTTCTTGCTTTCATCCTTATTACTCTCATCTAGGAAAGATCTGCAGTACACAATAAAAGAGCCTCAATGCTATTGCAATGCTGAAACACATGAAAAGCATCACAAATCCCAACACTGTAAATCATGATTCCTTCCTCCTCTTGGCCACAAAATGTAATTATAGCTGAATCTAAGCACAATGCACCAATTGTTCTCACAGTATTTTACATGTGCATCAAGCCTTTTATCTACAGTTCCTAATGCTCTTTAGAAGTTTGAATTTAGATCTGCAGACTCCCCACAATACATGGCTAGGAAAACTAGATTCTACGATTAACAGACTATCATTGCATCAGGACACATAAAAGAAGTGCTTTACTTGAAATGGTATTCCCAGTTTGAAGAGGATTCATAGATCTACTTTTTCTGACGATGCACTGAATAACCCCCTCACTCTCATCCTGAAGCTCAGACAGACTTCAAGGGGAATTTACACTCCTAAACTCAGAATGATCAAAATAGTCTGAAAATAAAGTGAAAAACCTGTTAATTCACCTAAGCTACCCTTAGCTCTAGCTCTAGCTGGGTATCCCGAGCAGGAGGAAGGGAAGCAACAGGAGCAACGTATGTGCTCTCTGTACAAGGACACTTAGGAAAAGACTGCTCTGGGTCAGGCGTATTCTCAGGGCCCATGTGCAAAGACAAAGCATCCTACAGAGGGGAAAAGAGCCTGCTACAATCCCACTTTTCAGCTCACATCCAGGTGGCTTCTGGGATGTTGGACTTTTCCAAAGTTAGCATTTAAAGGAAGGAGGGATTGGATTATCCTTTAAGGTGTTACGCAGGCCACAGCTCTTAAAAAATCAACTCATATATAGATCCTGAATATACAGATACAATATAGATATACTATAGAGATATAGTTATACTGTATAAATACTCATCTACAGATCCTGACTAACTGATCTTCAACTTCAGCACACTTTCTCCTTAAAGGCATCCAGGCTGAATGCCTTTAAGGAAAACCCCAAAGCGATGGAAAATCCAGGGCTTTCTGTGGGGGTTCTCTTTGCATCTTTGAAATTTTTGGTCACAGCTGCTAGTTCTTCCCAGAGTTGGAAGCAACCCTTGGAGTGCCTCAGGCACTTGAGGAACAGCAAACTACAGCATACTGCATACCCTTTAGGTCTTAGAAGAGCTTTTGCTAACTAGCAAATGCAATATAACTGCCTCCTTGTAAAGCCTCATTTTTTAACTCAGTAATCATGGAGGTTATAGCATTTGAGCTTAAATTTTTTTCAGCTCTTCATGAGCTTTACAAAACATTGAAGACTCTTCTCTGGAAGTCATGGGACTCCAAATGAATGTGGTGATAATTAGGTCAATCCTATGCAGCATTAACCTGAAATAAGGACTGAGACTTCAAAACTTTGTAAGAAAATGTGTAAAAAAAACCCCCAAAACTTACAATGCTAATGATGAAACTCATTGCAGTAAAATGAACATCTGTTTCTCTAAGATTTCCAGAATACCCTACTCCTTAAATGCCCGTTGAATCTTTTTGCCATTTTTCTGCCTTTCTTCTCACATGCTCTCTCTATCTCTGTCCAACGCCTTTGCTCAGTGAATTTAAGCACTTCTTCACCAATTCTGAGTCCCACTTCCCCCCCCCAGTTTTTATACTGAGCATGACATCAAATGGTATAGAATACCCCATTTGCCAGCTGGGTTAGCCGCCCCAGCTATGCTCCTCCCCTCCGAGCTTCCCCTGCACTTGGCAGAGCATGGGAGGCTGAAAAGTCCCCTGTGCAAGCACCACCCAGCAACAACCAAAGCATCAATGGGCCATCAACAGTCCTCTCATACCAAACCCAAAACACAGCACACACACGCCCTTGCCCCCCAAGCTACTGGAAAGAAAGTTAACTCTGTCCCACCCGGAACCAGGACAGTATCCACCCCTTATTCTATACCATCTACGTCACGCCCAGGTCTCACATTTTCTAATACATTCCAATTAATCATCACCACTTTTCCTGCCTTTTGATATATACACACAGATATCATTACCTTAGTCTATGGGTCATCCCTCTAAAATGTCCATTGAGTTCATTTAGTCCATGACTTTGGGCTCCACCTGTTGTAACAGTCTTTCAGGGCAGAGATGGTGTGTGATGTTGGATGCTGAGGCCAGTTCTGGTTCTGGTTCCATCATCGCTGCGCTCGTCCGGTTCTATCATCGTTGCACTTTGCTCGGTTTCATCAGAGCTCATTCTTCATTAATCTGGGTGATTCTTACTGCAATACTGTTGATATGACATATAGCAACCATAGAAGTGATGACATACAGTATTATATAGCAATTAATGTCATACAATTCAATTCATTGGCTATTTTCACACAAGAGCAAATCCCCTTGAGATACACACTGGACTT
>NW_009229105.1:0-2729 GCF_000690835.1 Fulmarus glacialis
GCCCTGCCTGCCCTGCCTGCCCTGCCTGCTGCCCCCGCTGCCGGCCAGCCAGCCCCCCCGGGACTTTCTGCAGCTCCTCACTAGTTTCAGGTGTTTTCTCTCATGTGTTTTCATCAGTGAAATCAAACATTTCTTTCTCCCCCTTGGAATAACACATCTGTGCATACTGTCTTCAGGTTTTGCAACACTGAATGTTTTCACACAATGTGTCAATATTTTTTAAATGGATCCATTTTGGACGTTGATTACCTCTGCCTTCCTGTTCTTCATTAGCTCAGTACAAACCTTTATCAATACAATAAAATACTCAGGATGTCTGAATTCTATTAGCTCAGGAATGAAGCTTTTACTATGATGATGTGAGGCTTAAACGGCAATCAGATATAATGATTTTGTGCCATGCCTACACATTTATGCTTATTCACACTGAAAACTTCACCTTCTGCATTATTAAATGGTAATCAATTGTAGCAAGTACTCTGCTAATATTTCTTCCGAATCTCCAAGTGTTTGTGGCTGTATTGCTGCATTGTTTGCTATTACCGGACTTGATGACTTATAGCTGCATTTAGTATATTCATAGTTTGGGGCTGCAATGTATTTTGCTCTGTGCTTCCACATCTCTATGGCTTTTGAATAGTGCAGCTTTATGATTCGTAGTAAGTGACTCCAAAGTAGTGATTCCAGAAGTGATTTTCAACATGAAACAGAGCTTCTAAGGGATCGCTAATTAAGTAAGATCAAAACGAGCCCTGAAGCAGCTCTTGGGAAGATTTGCAGGTCTAGAGAAAATAACAGTGTTATTAAATGATATTTTGGGTGCCAACAGTGCACTATCTGCTTTTGCATCAGAGAAATAATTCCTTCCCAAGAGGTTTTTAGAAACGCAGCACAGAGGAGTCGGTCGAGATGCAGTGTGCCCGATGCCGCGGCGCGAGGAGGCAGTGTAGGAGGCTGGCAGGAGCTTTTCCGAAGGGCTTTATGGCAGGATGATGAGCTGAGGAAGGACTTGAGCAAGGAGCGAATTTGGCAATAAGAAGAAGCAGGCGGTTGCAAGCACAAACGTGCTGTAGAGGAGTCACGAGATGGTTGTGAAACTGCGTGTAAAGGAAGCGGCAAGCTGGGAGTTTCAGCCAGGCGATGGGAGCCAGGAACAGGAGCAGAGATTCCTGCGCTGGCTCGGTGAGAGCAGGAGAACTGGGATGAGAACTGCCTTGATCCGGGCAGCAAAGGCACCCGCAGAGGGGCTGGCCTGTGCGGACACACACTATGGTTTAGAAGACGTCTTTTGGATGGAGAAGCAAGCTGTAAGGATGCTAGAAAGGTTAAAAAAAAAACAGATAATGGCTATCCTATGTAACGGGTAATAATGTTTGCCTCCTTCCCAAAGTTCTGCGATCAATAGCTGGCAGGCCGGCAAGGACTGACATCCTGAGCTCTGCCACACCTGGAAAATCTGGGGCCTTGTTTTTACTGTATGAGCTCACCATTTGGCATAAACTACATGAAATATGCTGCAAAACTTTTGGCCTGCCTGGCTTTTTGGGCCCATAGTCACTCCTATAGAAGGTTTTGCTCTTGCTGCCCACCATTTCTGTCTTCTCTGCACGTTGTAGAAGGTTTTTTTCCTGCTAAATCCAGTTTGCTGTCCAGAATTACTAAGGGTCATTTCAGAGCATGTGATTTAACGGCAGAAAATAAAATTCTGTGTTTTAAATTCACCCTCCTTTCCCCCCTTTGTTTTCAGGCAGCCTGAGGAGGAAGGGAGGGAGCGTGGGCAGGCAGAGCGTGTCACTGCTGGTCACTGCCTGCGCTCAGGTATCCCTTGCAGCTCACCAGCATCGTTAATAAAAATGCAAATGTATGGAAATGCTGTATTGTGCATGCCAGCAGACGGCACGCTTTGTATTTACTGCCTGTGCCTGTGCAAGTGCTGAGGTGTGGGGATTATCTTGAGCTACGGTAACAGCATCGGTGGCAGAGGCGATGCCGGAGGGCTCTCGTTTGGGATGGTGCAACCTGCTTTTGACACCAGCCCTTTGCTTGTGTCCTCCCAAACCGGCTGCCTGCTGTGCTGGCCGGGCTTCGGCTTAGCGCGGGAGAGAAGGGGTTCGGCAGACGGCTTTCTGCCTTCCCCCCGCGGCACTGGGGGGGCAGGAAGGGGGCAAAGAGACCCCAAACCAGGCAGCTCGTTTCTGCCAAGTCTCTCCCTTGTGACATCCCCCAAAATAAGCATGCTTCTGGAGAGCGGATGGGTGTTCAGTGGGATGCGGCTCATCCGCGGTGACTCACAGACAGCGCAGGGGAAACGTGGGCACCGCAGGAATCGGCTCCCTCCCAGTGAGCCGGGGTGGGGGTTCGCTCCCGTGTCTGTCGGGGGCAAAGCCCGAGTGCCAGCTGTGGGATGAGCCTCCTACGCCACCAGGCTCCGTCCCGCAGTGTTGTAGTCAATTATGCTATTAATCCCACCAGTAATAACATCAAGTTGGTGTTTACTCCCATCACTCCTACGGGAAAGCTGTTCAGTGATCTGTCTGCTCTCGAGGCAAAAAATTTTCCTCCTATTTCCAGCCTCAATTAATTCCTGTCCGTTATATACCCACTTGTTCTTGTGCCAGCGATGTCCTTTAGCTTAAAGATCTCGTCTCCTCTGCTGGCCTTCGCCCCTGGTACCCGCACGGAAGCGGGGCATCATCCCTCAGTGGGCGTTTCAGCAGGATGAGGGGGCC
>NW_009229105.1:2760-16738 GCF_000690835.1 Fulmarus glacialis
AGCCCCTCTGGCCTTACCATCAAGACCCTGATGTGTTCATGGGAATAAAACAAATGAGCAGTGAGAAGCGCGGCGATGGCTGCGGCTGTGATTGACCAGAGCGAGTAAGGAGCTGCAATTTAAAAACAAACCGACGAGCCATTTCTCTGCCTTTGCTTAGCTGCGGCGATGACGGAAATACCGTGGTTGGCAGTGAAGCAGTTACAGCAAAAATTCAGCTGTAGCTGTATTAACCACAGGGTATTGGTATCGCTCCTTATTGCAGTACCCTGGAAGAAGGTGCCGTTTCCGACCGTCCGTTCGGTACGCGTGCCAAACCACTTAGGCAGAGTAAACATGCAACTTTCTGCCAAAGGGCCGGATTTTTCCATCCTTAATATTTTGTCCTCAAATAGACCAGTTGGCAGATGCTCGTGATTTGGATGAGGCTACTTTTGCATTAAGCTTCTGCTGGGCCTGAAATGATCAATAAGAGCTATAAAAAAGATTGCCCTTGAAATCACATCGGTATACTTTGCCGTTTGCTATGTACAGTGTCTTTTCCTATTGATATAAAAGATGAAGAGTACAGACATTTGAAAGATGTGGAACAAGTAAAATTTTGCTGAAATGTACCCAACCAGATTAAGTATTTTTGGGAGGGCCGAGTCTCCAAAGGATTTAATAATCTGAATACCATCTTAGGACATTTTATTGTCCTTTTGCTGGCAGGGAACACAGATACCAATTATGGAGATAAATCCAAAAACCAGGTCAAATAATTATTTTATGAATCAAGTGAAAAGGCTTGGTGCATTTCTCAGTGCAGCAGCTTTCCACACATCCACTGTTGGACTTTGGGTGTTGCAGATGGGCTGAGGGTCGTTTAAAACATTAGCGCAGAAAATCTGTAAATCTTCTGACTCAAAGACTGTCTGTCCTCCCAGTTCAGATTAGCCAGGTAAAATGGAAAAATCTGTGGTCTCTGCAGCTTGTTAAAAATTACTCCAGTCTGTTTGACAGCAGATCAGAACAGCTATTTGATTTGTAGCTGATGCCTTCGTGCAGCCTGTCGCAGCCAGACGGAGTTACGGCAGAGCAAAGTGGCTTGCTGTGAGCTTGCTGGCCTGTTTGAAAAGGCAAAAGTGCCTCTTGGAGTCGTGCCAGGTGATCCTCTTTTTAAGGTCAGGATGAACTAAACCGTGACTCTGGCCAGCAGCCTCCTGGTGCTCCGGTTCCGTACAGATACAGGAACACTTTGTGCGTACTGGAAGCAGAGGTCGTTTGCTGTACGGGACCCTTGAGACTTGTGCTGCTGTCTTGCATTTGCCATTAGCGCACGACATGCTTTGGGAGGAGTAAGAGCGGATTACACTTAATAGGTATATGACGTACTTTAAGATGCATTGATAAAAGATGCAATGTATGACTGTGATTCTTCTTCTATTGCCAGTAATACCCTGGTGGGGAAAGGGCGAGGCTGGGCCCTGTGTACACACTTGCTGGGTGCAGTTACCCACCCCAGGCTGGGAATTACCCACCCCAGGGCCTGTCCCTAGGCAGAAATGCTGTAAGGTGTCCTGGAGCCCCACCAGACGGCAGCGGGCTCAGCTGCAGCCCCGCACCGGGGTCCCCATCATATGAGCCAGGCCACCACGGGCAGCCTCCCCCAGAGAGTCTGTAAAATGTTACGGAGCTTAGATGCAGCTGTAAAAGCTGAACTGACACTGAACAGAGCATAACAGCCGGGCCAGACTGGGATAAATACTGTCCCGTCACTTGAATGGATCAACATCTGTGCTGCAGAACAGCACCGTTTCGCAGAGCAGGTGATGCCAAAATCTGGCGAGTGTCTGCTGAGGAGCACCGCGCTGTCCCCGTGCCACCGGTACTGCTGGCCACGGGTGTGCGGCTGCCCGTCCAGCACCTTTCCAGCAGGGAAAAGGTGGCAATTGTCCCTTCGGTGAGACCCAGCTGGGTCCTTCAGTGCAGCAAAAACACAGCCCATGTGCCGGAGCAGATTAGGTCCTGATGAGCTGTGAGCGGGTGGAGGGTGCTGGGCAGAAACACCCACAAGGCGAGGGGAAGAGCTGTGTAGGTGCTGCCCAGGGAGGGTAATACCTCGTTTATACCTCGGCTGGGGCAGCAGCGGTAGGGAAGAAAAGCAGCTACTCCATCGGTGGCTAGCTAGAATATTTTCAGAAGGAAAAAGAAAGAAGCGCTTAGGAAGTGGCGTTGCTGCCTGCGCTAAGAGCGATCACGCTCACGCCCCATTTACAAGCTCTGGAAGTGAAAATAGGGAGGGTGTCTGCTGTGTTTGACTATGCCTTGCATTTTCCAGAGATTAATGGCAGTGAACCGTAGTAAGATGAAAAAGTAGCCCAGGATGTGCATTTGGAAAAATAATAACTGGTTTATAGAATTCAGGTTTTCTTCTCTGGGGGACTTAAACAACCACATGATGTTAGCTTGTTACAGGATAACGTCAAGCTACTTACCTGCAGTAAACATGAAAAGGATTAGGTTTCTTGGAACCCTCCATGCTAGAAGAAAACTGAAACTCATTTTTACCTCCCTCCTGTACTTTTCCGACCATCTCCTGATGACTGTTTGGGCACAGTGCAAGGCTGCAGCCGGCTCGGCACGGTGCCGCGTGCCGTCCTTAGGCATGCACGGTGGCTCCGCAGCCTGGTGGCTTTCACCAGTGCCAGTGAGTGAATGGCAACGGGGAGAAGTAACGGCTCAAGGACCTGATGTGCAAGATGCTGAGAGTTTCAGGCAGCGTTGCCGCAGACACTGAACAAGCAGGTGGCACAATGCCTTCTTAGTAGTGAATAGAGCTTTAAAAAACTAAATTAGCACTTTGTACCATCCTTCAAAACCCGACAGTGCGCGTGCCGAGCTGGTAGCTCAACTGATGTTTGCTGCTCTGCAAACCATGAGCCTCACTAGGGTATTGCTGGTGAGTTATGCTGGAGAGGTGAAAGGGCTCTGGCTGCGTATGCGTATTTTTATCTTTGTGCGACGCTGAAGATGGACCTGGGCTGCAAAGGGAGTGCCACCAGCTCCCCGGTCTGCCTTGGACTCCGGGCCCGTGACTCAAAGCAGTCTGTAAGCACAAGGCAAGCTAATTCCTGCCCCCATCCCGTGCGATGGCAGACAGGCTGCGGCCGTGGCAGGGGGCTCTGGTTCCTCTGCCTCCGTTGAACAAGAGAGCTGCTAGGAAGAGTGAACTTCTATATTTGGAGGTAACGAAGTCAAATCAACGTATATTTTTGCTTTGTGATACACACAGAGGCTTAATAACATGTTTAGCAGCAGATGACAGTTTACATTACAAACACTTAAGTAAGTGCTGCTGGGTTTTCTGTGCCAGGCAGCTGCGATACATGGTGCTGGGGAGGGACCGCGAGGAGTTTGGTGGCCGTATTTCGGGAGGCATGGGTGTTAAGGCTCTGGAGATAAAAACGAGTTAGGAGCCACATGAGGGAGAAACCTGGCAGAGGGATTTGAACACTTTTGAGAGGCCCCTGAGAGCAACAAGATTTTCCCCTTGGTGGGAGAAGGTCAGGAGAGGAAAAAAAGCACTAAGACCTGCGGTGCTGAGCCTCGTGGAGCCCTTTGCCCGTGCTAGGGCATCTGCATCGGCTGTCGGTGTGTCCAGCTCCGGCATGCCCGCTGTGTGTCCGATCCTGTTTCACGAAGTGCTGATGGTTTCAAGCACAGACCTGTCCGTGTGAAAGATTATTTAGAAAAAACAGCAAGCTGTTCTGATAATGGGAAACAGGTGCACAACATTAGAGAGCAGTGAGAAACAGTCGTGCCTGTACAGATCTGAAGATGTAAGAAACAGCATTTTTCATTGCTAATGGTGTTAAAAATCCAGCTGAATGTCTTGGTGAGAAGCAGGGCTCTAATGATTGCGAGAGGATCTTTATAATGAGCAGAGTCTGCCCAAACTTCCGCAAATACCGTATTTTGAAAACATATTTGATACCATAGTAAAGGTGGTACCGTAGTTAAAAGCTCAGGAGTAATGCCGTCAGGAATGAGTCTGGGAAGGCAAAGCAGATGGTAAGCCCTCTTGTAGAGTCAGTGCTGTCATCCGCAGGAAAAGTGTAAGTTCGTAACATAAACAAAAAATACACAAGCCTGCCTGGTTTGGTAGACTTAAATGTGTCTGTCGTTGTACTTTATATTACAGATCTAGAAACAAACTGGGGGCTGCGTAGCTCTCGTGGTAACCATTTGACTTGCAATGACTATTCAAATGACTCTGAATTACATCAAAATTGTGGCGCAATCCTATTTTTCAGTTTTTATGCCAAATCTTACCACGTTCCAAGGCTGCTGGCGGGCAATGCTAATCCAGGGACAACGCGTTCCCGATGCTGTCTCTTCCTTATTGCTACTCCACCAAAGAGTTTTGTGCCAAGACCCCCTTGCAGAGGTAGATCAAAGGGCTCGAAAGCCTGAATTGTTGGATAAGTTGGAAGCAGCATCTTCTGTTGGGACACCTTGGCAGCTGCCATGTTTTCATGTGACAGTGGTGCTGTGCTGTGGGAAGGAGCAGGGCTGCTTTAGGATTGATTTAGAATCATTGAATCATAGAATCATTAAGGTTGGAACAGACCTCTAAGATCATCGAGTCCAGCTGTCAACCCAACACCACCATGCCCACTAAACCATGTCCCTAAGCGCCTCATCTACATGTCTTTTAAATCCCTCCAGGGATGGTGACTCCCCCACTCCCCTGGGCAGCCTGTTCCAAGGCCTCACCACTCTTTCAGTAAAGAAATTTTTCCTAATGTCCAGTCTAAACCTTCCCGGGCCTCTCGTCCTATCACTAGTTACTTGGGAGAAGAGACCGACCCCCACCTCGCTACAACCTCCTTTCAGGTAGTTGTAGAGCGCGATGAGGTCTCCCCTCAGCCTCCTCTTCTCCAGGCTAACCAGCCCCAGTTCCCTCAGCCGCTCCTCATCAGACTTGTGCTCCAGGCCCTTCACCAGCTTCGTTGCCCTTCTCTGGACACGCTCCAGCACCTCAATGTCCTTCTTGTCGTGAGGGGCCCAAAACTGAACACAGTATTCGAGGTGCGGCCTCACCAGGGCCGAGTACAGGGGCACGGTCACCTCCCTACTCCTGCTGGCCACACTAGTTCTGATACAGGCCAGGATGCCGTTGGCCTTCTTGGCCACCTGGGCACACTGCCGGCTCATGTTCAGCACCCCCAGGTCCTTTTCCTCTGGGCAGCTTTCCAGCCACTTTTTCCCAAGCCTGGGGAAGGACTGGTTTGATGGGAACGGGTCCTCATGCACGCTGCAGGGAGCTGGCCCCATTGCTGGGTGGGGGAGAAGACGGCTGGAGGGCAATGGGGAGTCCCGCAGGAGGGATCCCTCTGCCTGCAGAGGCTTGGTTGGACTTTCCCCCTATGATAAAGGACTGCAGTAGTTTTTAATGTAGAGAAATTGTAGTCATTACTGTAAAACTGCAGAATTTGGGCAGTTGGGGGTTGCTTTTATTAATTTTCTTTGTTTTGCAGAATGACTCATGAAACCTTGTTGTGTTCTACCGTTGAGCGTGATTTCTCCTGGCTTGCCATTGCGTGTTGCCTCTGTTCATTACCGTGTTACAATCACATCTTTCCACAGGTCCAAAGCAAGTGCCCCCTTAGCTGCTCGTCGGAGCGAGCTACAGCTAACTCCTGCCACCTGCTGTCTCCTTCTTTGCTCTTCACTAAGATCTTGGTTTATTAAAAAATGCAGAGGGACAAAGGAGATGGAGCTGCGGCTGCCCCGTCGCTTGCACTGACTTCCCTGCTGAGCATTGCTCTGCAGCCTCCCCGCTCCTCCCGCTGCCGACCCTGCCACCTCCTCTCCTCCACCACCAGCTTTCCTCCCATCCAACCGAGCAAGCGGAGAGCTGGATGTTGAGTTTAACTGTAGTCTGGCTCCAGGAGAAAGCTAGGGGACAGGCCACCTTCCTTCACAGCTCTGCAGCGCTGGGAAGGGAGACTTGCTGGGCTCTGGCGCTGCCCCTGCCATTGCATGCTTTGCCTTTGCCACGCTGGCTGTGCGCTTGCCGGCTTGGGTTTTGCCTGGTGGGTCTGCTGTTCCCTTTGGCTGGCAGTGGGATTTGTGGCTTTCTGTGTCCACCGGATTCCCCTCTTCATCAGCTGCTGGGTTTCTGCTGGTGGTCACTAACCCTGAGAATATGCTAACCTCAGGGGTGCCGCTCGCTCGCGCTCATGAATTGCACATTCGTGAATCCACTGGTAAAAACAGAAGGGCCTCAGGAGGCTTGTTTTTGTCTGCCAGTCAAGTCTTTGGTTTGCAATTATTTTCTGGCATACAGCTCGCACCACTGATTCGTGTCAGTGGTTAACTAATGCTCGTCCCATGCAGCCACTGTCACCTTTCCTCCTGTGGAGCCAGTTTTTGGCTCTGTGCAAGTGGGCTCAACTCCTTAGAAGCCCTCGGTGGCCTCCAGACACACTGTCACCCCCTGAGACTGTCACAGCACTTGGAAATGTTGGCTGAATAAACCTGATAACACACACTGGAGGCAGGCGGGGAACGGTGTCAGCTCGGTGCGCTGGAGCTCCCAAGACCTTAGAGCGAGGCACGCTTTTTAGAGAGATCTCCTGCGTGGGACAGGTATTTATGTAACTTATCTTGAATGATTTATAGGGACCTTAGATACCAGGTTTGTGACCTATGTGTTTAGGTAACGCAAGTTTAAGTCTCAACAGTGCCCACTTAATCCTGAGCACGCTGGGCATGCACGTGCTTGTGTGGAAGAGCCCTTGGGGTCGTCATGGGGGTAAGGGAGAGAAGAGGCACATCCTGGTGGATGATGTGCTTTGGGCCAAAGACATTTCATCCAGAAGAAGAGGCACATCCTGGTGGATGTCTGTGCTTTGGGCCAAAGACATTTCATCCAGCATCCCCTGGTATTGACGTGGGGGGAGGAGCGATCAAGTGTTTGCTGATTTTTTACCTCTGGAGCTTGCTGCCACTGCTTCGGTGCTCCTATGCCATCGTTGTTTCACAAATAGGGCGTCACAACTGCGAGTGCTGTTGCTTGAAGATAAACTGCAAAGCAAATTTTAGCTTTTTCTCTCTAGCCTGTTGTAGTGGTGCTTTGTACTTTGCCATCCTTATTTTTCACTAGACAAATGCAGCTTTATTTTCCACTTACACGAAGAAACTATCAGGTGCTGCAGACTTTGGAGAGGACTCTTGCAGTCTGTGGCGTATTCTGAACATGATGCCACACTGATGGTTAAGTTTTTCCAGCAGAGCTCATCAGTTAACTTCCAGTGAAAAAATTTAGGGGAAAATGCAGCTCTGAGAGGGCAACTTTACAATCTAATTGCAATTCTTACCAATTTCAGCAAATGTTTGTTTGAGAGATGTTTTTTGCATCAGGACACAATTCCAGATGGGCTATTGTACAAACCAAGAGCAACTGGTGAACTTAATGTGCAGTAGAGATTTGAAAAACACAAGGTTAAGCTCTTGCTCTACATATCTCGGGCCACATTGTTCTAATGTTGGGACATCCAGGGGAAATAGTTTCCCATATTTGACTTCTTGTAACTGTTAAAAAACCACAACAGCAAAGATTTAGACCTGGGTTTTGGCCATCCTGGTGAAGACCTTGCCCACCCAGCCGTACCGCTGGGAGCACCTATTCACGAGCACAAAATAGGACACTTGGTAGAGATAATTACAAACTCCAGGTTAGCCTTCACTTTTTGAGGGGGAATTTTCTGTTAACTTAATGGCTGAGCACGTGGTTGGCTGAGTGCTGGATAAGGCCCAAGGAAGGGGAGCCAGATGAGGGGGCCGGCATGGCTGCAAGCTGAACTTGCGGAAAGATATAAAAACGCCTTTCCAGCTGGATTAACTGCGTGATCCGTGCTGCAGCGTCCCAGGCGCTGGCACAGGGAGCACGGGCAGGGTGCAGCCAGGAGCTGGCTGCGTGCACGGGGGGTGGCTGGAAGTGGCCACGGCATTCCGAGCTGGGCGTCAACTGTGCCGGGCTTCTGGCTAATGCAGCCTGAATGTCTCCGGCTCATCCCAGTGAGAGCTGCAAGTGCTGTAGAAATCTGGAAAACTTGCACGGTTCAGGCAAACTGTTTCCTGGGGAGCTCTGCCCTTGCGAAGGTTTAACTTCCACCTTTACCCAGGTCACAGAGCGCCAGGGTCCTTCTTACACCTCCGGCTACGACGATGTTCACGTCCTCCGAAGGTATTGAAAATCTCCCGGGTCTTAGGTGGGAATTTCTGCAGGAGTGACTCAGAACAGGCCGAGGCTGGCAGAGAATGTTTTTTTTTAATGTTAAAAGCGGGAAAGGGAAGGGGATTTCAGTATCTTCCACCTACCTCAAGGCATAGAAGCCATGCTACAGTAAGCCATGCAAAACCAGATCGTCAGTGGATACTTTCCCTCTTACTCAGCTTACTCCTTTGCTGCTGGGAGTCTTCTTCGCAAAAGATCCCTTATCAGCCTTGCCCCTGCCTCCCTCCCTTTGCCTCTTACACACTTTTTAAACCTTGTGTGTTTACTTTTCTTCCCAAACCAGTTGCTAATGTCTACCAGCAAGGGGCAGGCACGGGATCAAACAGCCAGAAGAAGCTCTGCTCAGCTAAATGCTCAGATTTAGCTCGTTGCTGTATTTCCATTTATGTCGGTAAACTAAATGTTCTCGATTGAAGGTTTTGCAATAAAATGTTTTGAGTAATCATGGTTAATTTTCTGAATAGGTATGGATTAATTATCAGCTGGCTGTTGTTTGTAGATGCCATAGTTACAGAGCTGAGTTTCTTCTGTTGATTACTTTGTGGCTACAAATAAAGTGTACTCAAGCTGTCATTGGTAAAAGAGCAGATAATAAAGAGTAAAAGAAAAGAATATTAATTGAGCCATTACCAGTTTCAAGATGTACTTATGCAGTTGGGTAAGTAAATGTTACAGTGAGGCATGGTAGACGTAGAAATCTCCTTCAATGTGTACTGTATTGTACTGGTGCCCTGCTTTTGGATTTCCAGAGAATCTAAAAATCTTTCCACTGGTGCTTATGCACTTTTAATTGCATTAATTAAATGCATGTTTCCATGCATTTTTTAATTCTTGAGGAACCGTATGTGGGACCAATTAGCACGAGACCAAAGTAGTTACCCTCTATTTGCAGCCATGAGGAACAGAATAACTGCCAGGAGACCTAGTCTTTCATTGCTCCACCCCAGTAAGTAGTTTCTGGAGACATCAAAAATAACTGACTGAGCACCCACTCCCTCCCAAGCACATACACAGCTGTAAATAAATATTTATGTTATAAATATAACCGCTCAAGCAAAGTATGCCATCCTTCACATGCAATGTATTTATTACTGATATTTGATAAATTGTTCTGTAATTCATCAGTCATTCTTCATTCAGATTAGTTGGTGTAAAAGCGCCAGGAAGCAGCTTGCATCAGGAGCTGCCACGTCAGAGCATGCAGCCTGTGTTTCACTGTCACTGCTGCTTCCAGGGCAGCTCCTGCGTCACCCTCCTGCATCGCCAGACGCAGCTTGGTGTCACACCACAGCTCGGTGCTTGTTCAGGAAAGGCATTCAGTTTTATTATACAGGAACCTGAAATGCTTGTGCAAAACCTAAGCCTGAGGTTGTACTTGGCGCTCAGGTTTTGAATGGTGGGAGAATTTGTCCCCTGTTCTGCATCCTTCCTGACAATACCCAGAGAACCACGGACAGGCTACACCATAAAATTTGGATTTTAATCAGATTTCCTGATCAGGAGGTAGAAGCCTTAATGCTTCGAGGTGTCAGGTCACTGTTCGAACAGGGGAGAGGCTGCCTTTGTTCTGCTTGGTCTTTCGTTCTCTGTGGCCTCATGTCTAAATAATGCAGGTCGAGTTCAGCGATGGCACCTTCACATCAGTGGTTTTCTCTGAGCCTTTCTCTACCTGTGATTTCATTCTGCAGTGTTTAGTATTTGTTTTCCTCTTCTCATTTGTCCCTCAGTCGACTCATATTGAATCTCTGCACTGTACTCACAGAAGAGAAGGAGAGTAAGCCTAGATAACGTTTTGCAATTGGATGCAGACTCCCTTATTTTTTTCATGACTCTGTGTGTTACTTACTTTCAGATCTACCAGAGGTTTTGCTGGGGTTTTTTGGGTGGGTACTTTATCTGCCTCCTCCTGCAGCTGTGAAAAGCACGCTGTGTGCTGTGCAGAGTGGAGGGAGAGACGGGGGATCTTTTGACTTAATATGATGAGTGGGGGCCGGCAGCAGCAGGGAGGGATGGAGAAACGTATGGCAGGGATCGCAGCTCGATGTTGTGGCTGAGTCCAAGTGCAGGCCGAGTGCTCGCCCAGCTGGGTGGTGCTGTTAAGGGCCGTCATCAGGCACACAATAAATCAGGAGAAGATCGGGAATGGGGAGAGGCACGTGCCCTGCTAGGAGCGAGAACTCAGCTCCCACTGCAAGTGAGATGAAGCCTCAGACTTCCAAAGGCAAGAAAATTCATACTGAATGCACCCGTACTTCACTTGGCTTAGCTGGAACATGGTCACGCATATGGTATTTATATCAGATCCAAATGCCCAAGGAAAGGAGGCCAACCTGCTTATTTTCAGGGTTTACGAGGGGTGTCACTTGCTAAAGTGTCCAGGGTGATTTCAGCCACAAGTTGCAGCAGCCAAGTTATGAAACCGTAAGAAAGTGGGTGTATAATGGAAACGGTGACAGAAGGTTTGGGGCTTTTTTTTTATTTTTTAAGCAGTCCTCCATTTTGCAGCCCAGCTGTTTGAAATTCACTGAACTAGTATTTCGAGTAGCTAAGACATGAACTATGGCTGAAAAGAGACTTGGGCATCCAGCTCGCAGAACTGCCAAGTCCTCACTAATCTTGCAGGATTTCCAAAGTTTGCTTCCCGCGCGGATGGAGACAGGGCTCGGCTGGAGGGTAGTGGCATGTCACGGCTCCTTTAGCCCCTGTTACACTTGTAAGGCTCGAAGTGAGGTTTGGCAAGTCGAACCCCCTGACTTGTGCAAACACTGCGGCCATGGGGGTGGCGTGGGGAGAGCTGAAGAGCTTGGGGACGGTGTTTGGCTGCTGCGTGTTCATGCTGAGAGTGACAGGAGCTGCGCTGAGCTTAGCAAAGTTCAGGGTCTGAGCAGATGTAGTCAGGAAAGAAGCCTCGAGGGTAAATATTTTATTGTAATGCAGAGTCCTGCTTGCATACAATAGGAATATGCCAGCGAGAGGCTCCAGTAAATGTAGCCCTGCGTCTCCTGTACTGAGCAAATGACACGGTGAGAGCAATGTCGATGCGATACGCTTAGGACAGTTCTGCGCCATGCACTGAAAAACATCTTTTGGCAGATGCGCGTGACACACAGTATGTGTTTTGTTCACAGCTTCGATGTGGAAAATGGCCCGTCACCAGGTCGCAGCCCGCTGGACCCGCAGGCCAGCTCCTCGTCAGGACTTGTACTGCACACGACGTTCCCGGGCCACAGCCAGCGCAGGGAGTCATTCCTCTACAGATCCGACAGCGACTATGACTTATCACCAAAGACGATGTCCAGGAACTCTTCTCTCCCAAGTGAACAGTAAGCATAAATTCAGCTCATATCATATTTTACAGTAACTAAGAGCTTTACATGGCTTCCTGTAATCCTCAGAGCTCTGTTAAGAGGTGCTTATGGGTGGTACTCGTATTTCATAGCCTGAGTGCCCAAGACAGTCGCTTTTATGGTCAACCAAGGCATGACTTTCCTCTCCCCATCCTGTCCTTGAAATATTCCCCTTTTCTCCGTAATTTAGCAGAAGAGCTTTCAAATCCGTACCCTGAAATAATAGAGAATTTTTGCATTTTACCTTTCTTGGTACTAGTTCTTCACGTAGGAATTTGTGTTTGGGGTATGAAGTGCTTGCAGCTAACTGCAGGGTAAAGCCCGGGCTGTGCTCAGGGCAGACACCACTGCGAGCTGCCCGTGTCCCCGCTGGGCCTGCTGGCAGGAGAGCCCTGTTGCTCCAGCACTTGTCTTGCTTGGTGTTTTTCTGCACTCTTTTTTCTCCATCATACTCTCACCGTGTGTTCTCAGAGCCTGGTTAACATCATCTCTGCTTTTTCTTAAGTAGGTAACACTCCATTAGCCTGGACAATACAAATATGACTGTACTTATATTTACAGTATTACTCTTCTCCATCCTGTTTTCTGTCATGGGTGGTTTGCTAGAACTGAGCGGAAAATACAGCAGAAAGCCGAGACAGATGGTTGAGCTTGAGAGGATCAATACAACACAGAGCATGGGGCTTAAATGAGTGTCCTGGATTTGCAGCCCTTTATTTTAAAAGGCACAGTTTAAAGTCTTAAAGTGACCATTAAGCTATAAAAAAGTGCTCATAAAAAAAGTTTAACTGTTATGAAAGCCCTACAAGTTTTGTCATGAAATAGAAATCTAAATATTGGCGAGATCCACGAGGAGAATTGTCTTGAAAGAGAATATCCCTCCCTGTTAGTTAACATTTAGTAAATATTTACCAGAGACAAAGTAACTACTCCAAATTATGCAAATACCATGTTTTGTGTAAACGGTGGATTTTAACAATTGCCCCGTGTTCCCAGCAGTGTGCCGGGGGAAACAGCTCTGCTGGGGCGGGGAGAGCCCGGTCCAGCTGTGCCCACCACCCTCATTTCCCCAAACTTCACAGCTGCCTGCAGTTAGAGGTGTCCATTTACTGCAGGCATCAAGGCTCCTGCTGCACTCGGGGGAGCCGGCATCTTCACACTGCCCTGGTTTTGACATCAGTGTTGAGACAACTTTAACTATAAATGTAGACTTAGCAGCACTGATACCTGAGTCTGGGTAAGTGGATGTGCTCTGTGGCAGCACAGCCAGGGAGAATACTCCTTTGAAGGGGTCCCACGCTGGTGGACACCTCTCTAGAGGTGCGAGTGGCATCCTGCAGCCGTGCCTGCTCTCTCCTGCCTGCAGCCATGCCTGCTCTCCTGCCCTAGCTCAGTGCATCAGATGCAGAAGGTACAAAACACCAAGAGGGACGGGAGCCCGCCAGCAGCCGCGCTGGATTGCCTTGCTTTCCAGCTGCTGTCAGGTCTGTGCTGCACAGCAATAGCTCTACCCTGCCGTGTCTCAGTTAGGTAAATCATACTGGATTTTTCATATACGCACAAGTACTATATATAATATCACAAAAAAAAATCCCTTTTACTGACTGTGACGATGTATTTTTCTCAGAACTTCTGCTCAAATCTTCCATGATGAAAACGGCCGGACCAAACCCAGCGTCTGAATAACATTAAAGACTGTGGCAGAGATCAACAAAAGCCAGGAAATTCAAAGCTGACCTTTCCCCGGACCGTTACGGTTTTTTTTCCACCGCGGTGCGAGCGTGCTGCCTTAACTTTTGAATTTCCTGGCTTTTATTGCCTGGTGTTACCAATCCGAACAGTCGCTCCAGCCGGGTTGTTTTGGATATACACTGCGAGACCTTTCCATTAGGAACAAGATTTTATGTAGTGTTAAATAAATGCTGCGTGGGTTAATGTTTTTTTGTCGTGGGCGCTGCCTGGGGAAACCTCCCTCTGTAAAATGCTCTTTCTCTGAGGTGAAATGACGCCCTGTTTGAGGTAAATTTACAGATTTTCTCCATTTCTCCTTAGGCATGGGGACGACCTGATTGTCACACCTTTCGCCAAAAAAAAATGAAGCGTGTTGGCCCCTAAAAATAAAAAAAAAAAAAAAAACAAAAAAAAAACAAAACGAAAACCTTAGGTGGAGAAGATAACGTGTGCGGTTTTGCCTCCCTCATAGGTGCTGGCGAGTCTACGAAGCGTGAGGAACAACTTCACGCTCCTTACCAATTTGCACGGCACCTCCAACAAGTAAGCCCATCGTTTTTTGTTCCCTTACAGCTCGCACGCAGCAGGGGCCGGCGGGGTCCGAGGAGGGTCG
>NW_009229106.1:0-2418 GCF_000690835.1 Fulmarus glacialis
TAATAAAAGCTTTAAAACTTTTTAATGCATCTGTGTTAACTCCACATAATGAAACAATTGGGGGAGAGGGTTTTCTTCTTTTATCTGTTCTGGTGATTGCTTTATTCCCTGAAACAGTGTATTATACTTTTTCTGTTGCAGACCCAACTGATCATGGGCTAAAATGATATGAAGAATATATGGCCTGTAATGCTGGAAGTATGAAAATAACTTATTTATGCTTCTTTAAAAAAATACAAAAGAACACATTTCACTAGCTAATCTCAACTTCCATAGGAATGAGTTCTCCATTCAAAGGTTAAAATACCAGCTCTCTACATTACCTTAGTGTTAATGCAGTTTGTAATGTTTTTGTTGCTGGTTTTTTCTTTTTTTACTAAATGGATGTATACCTTCAGCTCAATTGATGAACAGTTGTAAATGAATGTACAGTGAATTCCATTCTATAAAATATGCGTCATATACCAGCTCTCAGTTAGCATTCCCATATTCAAGCAGTTCCATCAAGTTTTTCAGTCTTTACCATTTTAAAATAGCGATAAATATAAAAAGCCTTTTAGTATTTATACTAGTGCCAAAATGTATAAATGGATAACTTAACGGATGATGATGAGATAATGCACAAATAACCAGTGCTTGGGATCTCTTGATATAATGCATGTTTTCTATACTAAGGTATGATTTCTTAATGGAAGCATCGCCACCTTCTGCTTTTAATGGATAAAATGTAAACATGGTTTTATAATGTATATACTATGCAGTTTGGATTTAAAAAAAATACTCTGTATTTGTTAACTCAAAAATACTGAAGGAATGGCTATGCAGACATAAACAAGGAAGGTTTTCATCAGCTGCTTTGTGCTTGTTCCCACTCTGCTCCCTGGTGACTATTATAGATGTGTAGATATGCTGATTTAACACATTGTTTTCATTTTGAATTATTATTATTATATTACTATTATTATATTTTAAAGCATGCAGGAATGAGAAAAGGAGGGGAGAAGGGTTTGATTTCCCTCTGCAATTTCTACTGATTAAAAATTATCAAGAAAAGAAGAAACCTGGTAGAGGTAAACACATCTGTTACTGACTTGACTTGAGAATAGACCATGAAAAATTGGCTATTTTTTTCCAATTGTCACAGGAATAAAAGCTGTTACAGTTAGGATGAGAACAGCTCAAACAGTAGAGCTGTGAAGTTCTCATGAAGATGTGGGAGAGAGTGTTTCTAGCAGATCTTTCCAGTGTAATGAAAATGGGGTTAATATGGGAGAGAGGTTTGAGCCTCGCAGAATGACTCTGGGAGATGAACTAGCACTTGGAACTCCTTAAATTCAGCCTGACAGGACTTAACCCAGTTCTATTCATCTCTTTCACTTTTTTGAGATAGAATATTCCTGCATGTAAAATTGTTAAACATTGTGGTGAAGTACAGCAGGTTGAGATGACTCCCTTTCTTTCAGGTTTTGATAGGCAAAACTTGCCACCATGTGTAAACCAAAAGCATGGGAGTGTGTGATGCTGGCGGCTGGCTCTTTAGTTCCCAGGTTAATCTAAGTGATTGGTGATCGGCACTTTTAAGTTGAAGTGTATGTGTGTAGTTAATAGAGTCAATACTATTAATGAGAAAAGTCTACGCTAAAAGCTCTTTGCTTTTGTCGCGGTATCAAGTGAATTGCCAGCAACCCTGACCCCTGCCTTTTCTGGCTGATAGTTTCTTCCACTGTTTGTTGTTTGCTGGACTGCAGTTTCAGGAGAGAGCATTATTTCTCATCTCTGGGTGGTGTGTCGCACTTTGAACTATGGGACCGTCCGCTTCTGAGAAATCTCTAAACCACAACATCACCATTTCAGGATTCATGGAGACAGTCAGAGTCATCTTGGTTTGTGTTTTCTGAAACCGTTTCCTCTCGTGTGTGCATTGTTTTCTGTATTAAGATTTGCAGATTAAATTTACGATCTCATAAGGTACTACTAACCTGTAACAATATATTAGATTTGTTATAGCCTTATCAGAAAATGTTTCAAACATTTATGTCCTTACAGTCAGCATCAAATGTACAAGTTGTCGCATTTATAGCAAAATTCTCATGCTAAGTTAGTACTATATGTTCATTCCTTAAATGCTGTAACTTTAAGTACTGAAATAACGTGAAATGAAAATTTATAGCCATGATGTTTCCAGATAGCGATGTTTTTATATCGCTATTCAAGCACTATGATAATTATTTGCTTCCTTGAGCTGTCATTCAGATTGTGCATTAAACACTCATTATTTAAAATCTTTGAGTGTCACCTCAATTAGTAGTGTAATGGTTTTGATCTTCAGAGTGGGATGCTGTGAAGAGAGTACTGCTTCAGCAGCTCTTCATTCTACTGCCCTGCTTTCAATCTGTTAAAAAAAAAAAATGTCTTCTG
>NW_009229106.1:2449-13955 GCF_000690835.1 Fulmarus glacialis
GTTCCTTAGAGTGGTAACTGTTCCTTCTGGCATTTCAAGTACTCTTCACTTTTACCTTCAGATTTATTCAGAATTGTGTTACTCATTCAGTGTAACAGCTCTCTCAAATTAACTCTCTGTCTCTAATGCTTTACTGTATTTTTGTGATTTTATGACTCTGTAATATCTGTATGATAATTAATATTAAACCAGAAACCAGCAAAAATGGTGCACTGCTTTATTTGACAGATGCACAAATCGCATACGCTGCACTAACGAGCCTGTAGCTGAAGACAAGGGGGCAGTGGAGAGAGAAGGAATTCATATAATTTAAGCATATACAACTCCTGACACCATTCAAAAAATATGCTGTTCTCTGTCTACATAGAACTGGGGTGCCAACTAAGTATTTGCTTGGTTTTTACATGCCTGCTGCTACACAGCTGGAATTACGTTATATAGCCATCTAGATATACGGGTGACCAGTAATTTTTGCCCAGGTAGGAGTGGTTTAGTACAACCACAGCAAGAATTAGAGTTCTGTGGTAGGTGCTTTTATGTGTAATAGCTGGAATCTGATTTATGTCTGTACTATTTAAAGACAAGTGGCAAAATGTTTTGGTATTAAATTCATGCTGTATCGTCAATGCTGTTTGGTTCTTATTTGCTTGTAATTTAGCAATGCTTATTTTGTATTTTCACGGTATTGGTTGGGATTATTCCACCCTGGTCTTCTAAAGGATAAAGAACGCATGCATGTGCATGCATGCATATATTCTCACACTTACGAAACATTTCGGCAAATAAAATTGTGTTCCTCCTTCTCCCCAGTTATTTGGGAGAGGAGTTAGATAGGGTAGCTCAAAACTTCGTGTTGGGGTGGCCAGCTAGTGATAATCATGTGGTAGCTGCATTTCTTCTGTTCACCACACCTTACCTGTAATCTAGATCACCAAGTAGCGGTAGTCTGATCCTTTGCTGATCTTTCTAATTTCAAGGGAGCTACCTTCCAGGTCCTAGCTGGAGGGAACCTAGCTCAGCCTGCTTATGCTTACTGAGGAGGAGAGAGCCGTGCTGGTGTCTGCCCACCCTCCTTACTCTACCCGTGTGCGAGGAGTCTCGTCATCTGCATGGAAGCTACTTGGGAGAGGAACAAGGAGCTCTGTGCTCCCAAACAGGGTATTGGCAGCTTGAAAGCACGCTTTTTCCCCACATTGATATTTCATAACTCTTCCCCCAACTGAGTAAAATTCAGTTTATAACTTGAATCCTTAAAGCATTTACTCAAAGAAGCGTGTAGCTGCTAGCTTTCTGTGGTGATGAACACGGAATACAGACTCCTCCATTCCCTCCTTGTCTCCAAAGCAGCAGTTCCCAATTAGGCTGTGATCCCTCTGAGGTAGGAACACTTGTAAGTAAGGTAGCAAGCCTTGCAGAAGCAGGTATCGCAGTCAGAAATGAGTGGAAAACCTGGGAACTGGTCACAGTCTGAATTCTCTGCTCTCCTCAGGGGGCGGAATTTTATCTTCCAGTGTTAAGAAGGTATTCTTTCATCACTGCCTCTGGTTGCCTTTATGCATGGCAAAATTTGAGTTATAGAAGCTCTTGGATAAGCAGAGATATCCTTGTGTGATGTTTGGAGATGAAAACTTATTGCAGAAAGCAGGACAATCCTTATGCAGACTTTACAGGACTGATAATACACCCTCCAGAATACTTTGCAGGAGAAAGATGAAAACTTATGTTTTGTTATTGGGGGGGGGGAGGAGGGTGTATGTGTGCGTGAGAGCATATTTAACAATGACAGCTAAAATGCGTAGGTTTTGGGTCAAATCCTGACAGGGCTATTAAGCAGTATGTATTTCTAGCAGAGGAATTTCTGGTACAGAATGCTTTTACAACCCTAATCTGCATTTGCCTTTTTCATCTAAGTATTCTGAAAATAACATTTTTCTCTTAAGGAGGGAAAACGTCTTCAGGTTTCATTGTAAAATAATGGACAAATGCCCTGTGTGTGTACGTATTTTGTAAGGCCTTATCTGTCCTCTGTAGAGTCGTCTCAACTCCTGCACCTCTGGGATGCAGCTGTGCCCCCCTGCGATCTCAAATATCTCTCTGCTTTTTGCTTTCTAGCTTTTGGACTCTGGCCATTTGTGCACTGCTTCTCAGAGGTTCATGACATGTATTTCAGATAAGCGAGCGTACTGGTGGGTTTAAGTTAACTATAGAGGAGTCTGTGGAAAAAAAAATAATTAGGGGTCAAAGTTTGAAAACAAACTCTTACTTTTTTGTGTTTTAAAATTTGAATGCACGAGTGGGTGCCTCTGAGAATTTGCAGTACAGCTGAGTGGCTGCTGCAGAGACTGGGTTGGATTCATGTCTGATGGAAGAGGAGTTGTCAGCTTTGTTGGCAACTAGGGACAGCAAAGGCAAATGCTCAGGTAGGCTCTTATGGATGGTAATGGTATTCCTGTTTGAGGAAAAACAGCCATCCTGTTTACATAACAAATCATCGTGACATGGAATGAGGTATATCTGTGTTGTCTGGGAGCAGTGTAACTTAGCCTCGTCCCTTTCCCCTAGAAAGGTAGCCAGACTGGGCATCCCTGAACGAAGCAGTGGCATGGTCCCAGCCAGGAGCTCTGCTCAGGTGCCTGCTTTGCTCGTCTGGGCTCTGCTTTCCTTTGCTCCGTTTTAAACTTGGAATAGGACGAGTTAAACCCAACTTTTGTACAAGCACAAATTAGCAGTCTAATCTCAAAACATTTTTGTGCTTAAACCCAAAACTAAGGTCTGAGCTACTGTGTTTAATAAAGCACTTACCACTTTTTAGATAAGAACAAGTCAAAATTGGAGTCAGAACCTGGCTATTCCTCCTCAATTCACATTTGACTGGAGTGATTTAATTGATCACACAACGTGTGTTTGTTGTCAGGTAACTTCTCTATGGATGTATGGTGGCGAAGATACATTTCTTTCCCTATAATGCATTTACTGTTGCTTGTAGCCACTCACACAGTTTTCCAGCAACAATTATTTTCTTAAGTCTTTGGCTTCCACCTAGACCACTTCTCTTGTCTTCTTTAACTCTTTATTGTTTTTCTCAGACTGAGAGTTGCCAGGTCTGGAATTTGCATAGTACTTTTGAAATCTCTAGAATGAAAACCCTGACTGAGCTGGAAAAAAAACCACAGTCATGATATAAGAAATCGGACTTAGACTGTTGCTATGTCCTGATCTGGAGGTGCCCCCCTGCCCCGGGCAGTACTGCCTTGATGATGTGTTTCATTACATTTGAGAAGTGTGAGTTACTGGGCCACAAGGAAAGTTTCAGCATTGCAAAAACCGTAAGTCCAAAAGGCTTGGTTTCAGATAATTTGCATGTGGCTTGTGTAAAGATCTTTTTTTCTCTCTTGCCATTTAGTACTCGCTAACTGACAACCAGGAACTATTTATGTTTCCTCATTATTTGAGACGAGATCTTTCCAAATTGGTCCACGTGCCAGTAAGTGGAGAGCAGCAGCAATCTTTCTCTACTCTGTCTTCAGAGACATACCTTGGGGGTGGCAAACACACAGCATGTTACTGATTTTTCTTTACAGTAAATATTTGACATGCATCAAGTCTTTCTCTGCTTTGATTGAACTGCCAACTTGCAAACTACCTTGAGTGAAGTATCCAAGCTCTAGTGAGTTTGGTAGTCTAGTGAATGGTTTTTATCTTCTTAAAAGAAATTTGATACGTAAATTCAAAGGAAATTGTGTTAGAGAATAGGCTTTTTTAGGGTGCGTATATAATATGGAGAATTCAGGGTTTAACTGAATGTCACTGCAACCTAGATTTTGTTTTATTTAATTAAATTGTGTGATTAGATTAGTGGATCAAGATCTTTGGACAGCCCAAAGCACAGCAAGTGATCATCTCTTTAAAACAGACAAAGCCCGTACAGCTTAAACATCCCTGTCCTCTGAACAGTCAGCAAGGAGCCGGTGCGATAATCTTGCTACTGTGGTCGGTCTGTTCTTGGAGTAACTTCTTCACCAGAGAGCTCCAGCTCAGACAAGTTTTTGTTGCTTCGGCTGTGCTGGGTCTATGCACAGCCACAGGACACCAAGGCCAAACACAAACCAGCCAATCTCTGCACCACAGCTACTCCATCCTCGTGTGGTTTTCCATTCCTTTCTCTTCCAGTCTCAAGGAGACTGGTCTTGGGCTCACATCGTTTCTTGTTGGCATCCCAAAGATTCTTGGAGGCCACTGTAATGTCATCGCTTTTTTCCCATAGGGCAGATGTGGAAAATGCTGAAGAGGAGATGTTAATGGCAGAAGATCATGGGCCTGATTTGATTCATTCTCAGGATTTTAGGAGGCAACACAGTGTCAGCAGAAGCAGTTTAGCATATTATCACTGCGAGGAGGAGAAGAGAGAACACCTGATAGCCCATGAGAGTTTGGATTATTTGCCTTCACACAGTGAAGCTTATAATAAGTGGCTACAAGAGAAAACATACAGGTAAACTTACCTTAAATACTGTTGAGTTGTCTCTAAGCTATGGGTAATTTGGACAATCCAGGGAGATGCCTGATAGCAGAAGGAATTAAGAAAATGTTATTTATTGGTTTTGTACACAGGAAAATACTTTAATGGAATGTAGAAGGGGGCGAAGTGGCAAGCACCTTTGATTAAAAGCATTTTTTGAAAGTGCTTATGCCTTTGCTTTTGACAAATTATGGAATATGCAAAAAAAAATTTATTAACTACTCAATGTATACAACTTAAAAGGAAGAGACTTTGCAGAGGTTTGGGGGAATGTTCTCCTACTGAGACTTTCCTTGAAATTCACTGCCTCTTAGTGTAATCTGCAGGAAACATGGTGTTTGAATCTCAGTAGGGGTGCTCTAGTCCTAGATGACACTAGAAATAAATCAGAAGTTATTATTGGTGCACAATTATTATTAGAAGTATAACTTTAGGAAAGACAGAACCTAGAGGTAAAGGCTTGCAGATTTATATGATAGGTCCTCAGTGCATTAGTTGCAGTAGAAGAAAACAGGAATTGCTTTGAAATGAGTTCTGAGCGCTCTACTGAACGCTTAATTACTGAGTCACATAACTGAATTTTGAGATGGCATCGAACAATCAGCATCTGAAAGCAGATTGCACTGCTACTTATATATTAAAAAAACAAAACCAAAACATCCAGCCATGTTCCTTACCCAAATGGAAACGGCTTTCACCTGAAGGTAGAGTATTGTTGAGTGTATACTTTTTAAAGAGATAATGGCAAAAACAGCCTCTTGCTCATGCAGTCACGGTTAATAATCCAAATGCTCTAAAAATGGAACTTGAATTTTTAGAGAGGAAGCATGGCAAATAGTCCTGTGCTATAGGCTGAGAGGTAACTGTGTTTTCCTATTTCTAGAAAAGAGTGGGATCGATGGCTGCTGATGGGGCTAATCGGAACAGCAGTTGGGATGCTGGGGTTTTTGATTCATCAGATAATTGACTCTCTCATCAAATTGAAATGGGACCTGGTGGAAAACTACCTGCAGGTGAGCAATACAAAGTCAGAGTGACCTCTTCTCTGTTTATTTATTAGAAAATCCCCATTGTAGAGTTTTAACTGACTGGAGGTGCTGCCTGTCTAGGTAGGTGTGGACATCAGATATCCTGCAGTGCTTTGTGTAGGCATGCTTTGGTGTCCTTTGCTACAACTTAGGCTATAGTACTGTATAATATCTGATGGTGCTCTTATCATGAGATTGATGAAGGCAGTCTTTAAAATGTTGGGGCCTTCCTCTTCCTCCTTGTACATAAGGGACACGTGCTGCTTTAGGTATTGTTGATGTCCAAGGGAAGGGATTAGGTTTCTCTTAAGGTACTTAGTGAATATGTACCTTGTATCAGATATGTTATTTCTTTCTATGTCTGGGGCAGCTATCTTTTGCTAATGCTGTAATAGATTATTGTGGAATGATTAATTTGTCCTTGATGGGTATCATCACCTCTGTGATAATTGGGATGGTGGTGGTAAAAATCACTGAATGGCTAAAACCAATGTAAATGTTAAGGCATCTCTGACCCTGACTGCTTGCTTTTCTCACCTGTAGAGAGAAGCAGGTGGTAAAATTTTCACCTGGTTTGTGGTATCTCCGGTAGATAGTGTGAATACTGAAGAGCTTCTTGTGAGAAAGGGGCTTTGAGCTTCTGTTCCAGCTGCATCCCGAGCAGGGAGGGTCAGGCATCCTGTCAGCTGGCGCTGGGGGCAGCCCGTATAACCATCGAGCATGGCGTGCAGCCAGCAGACGCAGCAATTTGTGCAGAAGGGGGCCAGGGTCTGGGCTGACAGTGCTTTTGTGCTCAGCAACGGTGGCAAGGAGCTGCTGGAGACGGTCCCCAGCACCCAGGGGAGAAATTACCCCTGACTCAGCAGAGGCCACAACCCAGGGCAAGCTCCCGAGGGAGGGTGCAGCTCTGCAGTCTGGGGCTGCGGGCAGCGCCTGGGCCTCTCGCTGAGGCTGGAGCATGGCAGATGAGCTCCTTGTCTGCACAGGTATGGTGGGATAGCTGACACTGCTGGAGCGCTGCAGTGGCTGGATACAGGCTCTTCAGGAAGGACAGGCCGGGATGGTTAGGAGGGGCAGTTGCTCCTTGTTGTGTGAAAGCAGTGGGAATGGATGGAGCTCTGCCTCGGGACAGATGAGAGTCAGTTGAGAGCTTGCGGATCAGGGTTAGGGGGCACACCAGCATTGTTGTGGGTGTCTGCTATGGACCGCCAGCTGTGAGGGACTGAACTGTAGAACGTTTGTCTCAAAGATTGCTTGTCTAAGCGAAGAATCCTCCAAATACGACAAGAACAGCTACGGCCACGGAGACCTCCGGTTTGCAGGGGCTGCGCCGTGGGCAGGACTTGGTTGGGGCCAACCGAAGGTCGCGAGAGACCCCGCGCTAGCCGCAGGCGCGAGGAGGGGTGCTAGCCGCGTGAAGAGCGAGGCTGGAGCCGCGTGAAGCGTATGCGCGGGAATGTAGCAACGTGCAAGTACGCGCCATTGCCATGGAAACCGCAGTCCTTGAGTGAGGATAAAAGGGGCTGCCAAGACAAGCCCCGGTGTGTGGGTGTGGGTGTGTGTGTGTGCGACCGCCCGCCGCCAAAACAGAAACACCGAGAGATTTGGACTCCGGCGCGACCGCCCACCTCCGAAACACCGAAGGACTTGGACCCTCGGGACGCTGCGGATCCATGGTGGTGACTATTGTTGCATCTCTATCCCGAGTGCTTGCTTAATTTCTGTCTTTGTTCTAATCTATCCTATCGCTACTAAGTTTTACTTTTGATAATAGAAGTTGTTTAGGACCTTTAAAATTGGCGGCATTTGACCTTGTTTGTGTCTTAATCTCGCTCTTGGGATCGTATCGGCACCTTGGATCGGGACACCAGCTCATGAAGAATTCAACAAGGCTCTCTTCGGACAATTGGAAGAAGTCTTATGGTCACTGGCCCAGATCCTCATAGGGTCTTTAGCCAACCACCCCAGTATCTGCTGGAAGGACAACACAGCAGGGCACAAGCAATCCATGAGGTTTCTGGAGTGCGTTGGTAACAACTTCCTGATAGATGATTGAGAAGCCAATGAGGGGACATGCTCTGCTGGACCTTGTACTGACAGACAAGGAAAGTCTGGTCGGAGATGTGAAGGTTGGGGGCAACAGTGACCATGAGATGGTGGTGTGCAGGATCCTGAGATGAGGGGGAAAAAGCAAAAAGCAGGATTACAATTCTGGACTTCAGGAGAGCACTTTGGTCTGTTGAGGGATCTGCTTGGAAGAGTCCCAAAGGAGACCAGGTGTACCCCAGGGGTCAATACTGGGGCCAAACACTGTTGGATATCTTCACTAATGACTTGGATGATGGCACAGAGTGCACCCTCAGCAAACTTGCAGACAAAAGCAAAACTGGAAGGAAGCAGTGCTTGATAGACCAGATGATTGTGCTGCCATTCAGCCAACACCCTCCTGGGCTACATTAGGAGGACTGTTGCCAGCAGGTCAAGGGAGGTGATCCTTCCCCTCTATTCAGCACTGGTGAGGCCACATCTGGAGTACTGTGTCCAGTTCTGGGCTCTCCGGTACAAGGGAGACATGGATATGTCCTCCACTATTCTGTGAAATCAAGATAATGGAATAATGCTGCCAACGGCTGAAGGACAGATCTCAATCACTTCATAGAAATGCAAGGGAAGACTTATTCTGTGGAACAGATGGAGGCTGAATATATCAGAGGGAGTATCCAAGAAACGAACAAGTTTAGGTTTTCTACGAGGAAAGCATATATAATGCTCTTGGAATATTGTTTGCCTGGGGTTTCTTATATACAAACTATGTGTATGTTTATAAAATTTATAAACAGTGGATGAATACACATGCATACATGTATATATGCATTTGTATGTATATACATGCATGTGTGTATATATACACACTAAAGTATAAATAAAGAATATATAGAAAGAAACCACAGTTTGACTCCAGGGCATCACAACAACCGTTACACACACTGTTGGTCCTGTTGTATTACAAAATTTGTCCTATTGTATTAAACTAATACAGAGGGACAGGAGGTAAGCTCTCACAGGCTCTGACATCAGTACAAACATGTAATTCCTGCCCTGGAAGACCTTCCCATCTACCAATACCTCCTTCAGCTGCGGATGAGCAAAACTCATTTTCATGCACTTTGCTTTGCTGTTTGGCTGCGCTGCACGATGCACTTACAAAAGCCTTGATGGGACACGCTGCCGGGAAGGCTGCGGTGGCTGGCTGTAACGCTGTGACCTCAGACATGCAAGGGATGTGTCTGACCTGCGCACGCAATGAATCACAGCTGAGCGCCGCGGAAGGCGGCAAAGTATGTGGGAGCTGAGGAGTTCTGGAGACAGCACGGCTGCGGTCAGCCCAAGCACAAACAAACAAACCAAAAACCCAGGGAGACCGAAACGTGTTTTTTAAATGTGAGAAGGCCTAGTATGAGAGATGTCCTTTTGGTTAAAATAAAGCAGGAAAGAGCTTGCTCACATGTATTCTGTCTACTAATAATAGCCGCAAATTCATAAAGGTAATTACTGATGTAAGACTTTGAAACCTCCATTCCGCCAAAATGTCTCCTGAAGACACAATTTAGTGTTTTCTTGTGCATGTTCTTAAGGTCCTTTAACTCTGCTTCTGACCTGAAAAGGGCCTTGGTGAGTAACAGCGTATCCTTTATAGTGTTTTTAGAGGAGGGAAAGAAGTCCTGGAAAAAAACCATGACTTGACTCTGAAAGTCATCATTCACCTTACCGTTACTCACTCCTGTCCTTCTAAAAAGCCTGCACGGCTTGTTTTGGTTTTTCCCTATGGTACACCTTCTGCCTGCAGCAATCCGTGGGACAAAAGATCATTGAAAAGCAGGACCCAGTCTGTGGGTGCCGATGTAGTAATCTGTTTGTCAACCTGACAGGACGGCAACATCCACATGACCTGGCTGTGTGCGCTTGGGTCTGGGCTGGCCATGGTGGTTCTCTCTTCAGGCTCAGTGCTGGTAAGTGTTACGTCTCCTACGCAACAAGCCTGTAACGCTGTGATAAACCAAATCTCTTTCTCTTCCAAATACTGGTTAATTCAGTATTTTATTTTAAAACCCCTCTCTATTATACAACCCAATTGGAGAGGTCTTTCTTGGCCTTCAGCCTAAAGCTGGATTCCACCACCCGTAACTTGTATAAAAGTGTCTGGGGTGAAATCAGTGGTGGTGGCGATGCAATTTACACTTAGCATGTGGTGTTTATAAAATAAATACAAGTGGCAGCTGGTGTAACTTGTGAAAACTCAGTGTTTGGAAGGGGCCTAAGCCAAAGACCGTCAGTCCTTATAAAAGTTACTGTTGGTTTTAGATTGATCTTTTAGCTGTGCTATGTGGGTATTGCTCGTAGCCCAGATCAGTACTTTTACGAGGCAGCAAGGCTAAAACATTGAGCCTTTCTGTCATTTACTGTCCTACTGTGTTCAATTTAATTACAGACAGGCAATTAACAGCATAGGTGAGAGAAAAAGTGAATGTTTTGCTGAACTTACCCTGAAACCCAGCAAGAGTAGGAAAAGGGAGTTTGCCATTTTACGGGTAATAACAGACCAGTTTTAAGCTATCTAAAGTCTGAACTGGCAGGCCAAATCACGCAGGTTCACACGTACACCCTGCCCCGCAGACAGTCTCTGCAAAGACAAGAGGCTGGTTGACTTCAGGCATCGGGGGGATGGCAGGGGGCTGGGGCAGGGGCCCTCGTCAGTCGTTTTCTTCTCTCATTACTCCCAGTACACGCATAGCAACACTGTTGGGAGCTTGAATTTTTGTGCGTAGCCAGAAGTTATATGTGTATCTACATCGTCTGTTAATTCTGGGAAAGTTTGTGAACAGAGCAAGGTGAGGGCTGGACTTAAAAACCATGTCCATAGGCGCATCTAACACATCAACATCTAATGATTGTTGACTCTGTTTCTCTTTTTTTTTTTTTTCTTTTTTTCCTTTGCAGTTCTTTTGCCCAGCAGGTTCACCATCTGGCTTGCCAGAAATCATTGGGTATTTGAATGGCACTTCAATTCAACATCTTTTTAACATCAAGACCTTTTTAGGGACATTTGTCTCATGCGTGCTGGCTGTAGCTTCCGGGCTTTTCTGCGGGCCAGAAGGTCCCATGATCCATTTGGGGTAAGAAATAGCAGACAAAAGTTAAAGCTATCAGGCTGAGGGTATGGGTTTGCAATGTCTGTCTTGGTGGCAGCCCTGCCCTAAAAAATATCCTGCATTGGGAGCTCTTTTCACCTGTGCTGTCCCCTCCTTTGCACTAGCACAACTATTCATGCCATGCAGTGAAGAAAAACATTTTTTTTGCTGCGTGTTTTAAATACTGGCTTGGTTGCCTAGTATGATTCCCCGTGAGGCTCAGCAAGCGGTTATCTGGACAACTGCAGTCAGTTTTGTTTCTGAAAAGCAACCTGTCCCGCAGCTATGGCCTGCCGGCTGCTTTGCATCTCGTCTAACTGCTTTTACCTATGCAAAGTCTGTATAAAAATAAAGCCGGTCTCAAGTGGCTGCGCACAAAAGGGGCAACAAATTTACAATTTTGCAGAAGTGCTGTAAGTGGCTGTGCAAGGCACGCAGTGACGGTCAGCCAGGCCCTTGGGGTCTGTGTTTCCAGCTTACAAACACGGCAGCCGCCGGTGCCAGCTAAGGGCAACCACAGAAACCAGGCACTGCTTTGCAAGCTCTGCAGATGGCAGATTGCAAGTCAGGTTGGAGCTGCTTGTTGTTCGTGCAGTAGTGTAATACTGTGTTTCCAGTTAGGGAAAAGCAGACTTTATATTCTTTTTGGAGGATGATGTTTTATCCCCTCTTGCTATATACAACGAAAGAGAATCCCCATCCCCCTATTGTGGTCCGGGGCCTGGCGAGAAGGGAAGAGGAGGGCTGCTCAGTCCTGCTCTGTTGGTCAG